>NC_088794.1:50495882-50796278 GCF_011386835.1 Chrysemys picta bellii | reverse complement strand
GGGTAAGTGTAGACCTACCCTAAGACTGGACATTTTCTTCCATCCACACAGCTAAAACTTTTGCCCAAAGCCTCATGTATATGTCTACACAGCAAAGAAAAACCCGTGGCTGGCCCGTGCCAGCCAGCTTAGGTTCAGGGGCTGTTCCATTCTGTGTAGACTTCTGGGCTCAGGCTGGAGCCTGAGCTATGGGACCCTCCCACCCCACAAGTGTCCTGGAGCCTGGGCTTCAGCCTGAACCTGGCTGTCTATGCAGAAATGAAACAGCCCTGCAGTCTGAGCCCTGCGAGCCAGAGTTGGCTGGCATGGGCCAGCCACAGGCTTTTCTTTGCTGTGTAGAAATACCCATTAGCTCTTTGATTGCTGAAACTTCCTCCTTTATAAACCCTTCCTGGCTCTTGGGCAGTGAGTCCTAAGTTTATGCCATGATCCTTTTGTCACAGGTGTTGAGTAGTATTGAGCTAATTATGGCTCTGCTGGAATGGTATTCTCGCTTATTGAGGCAGTTGAACTGTTGATAGCTGTGACTGGCCTTTTGACTTCTAGCCCTGCATATACGTTTGGAGATGAATGATTAACCTGTGAATTGCTATTCCATTTGGTCCTGCAGTAGCAGGCAAGATTTTGCTTTCATGTAGGATGAGCCCACTCCTGCTTCCATTGAAATCAATAGGAGCAGGCTGCGTGACTGAATTTCACTGAGCTGATCTATTGATGTCCTTTGAAAAGTAGGAGGACAAGTTTTTAGGTGTGTGCTGTTGTGAGACTAGACATTTCTCTTCCATGACTCCTGCCGTAGCAATAAAATGAAACTTACGACTGTTCTTCTACATCTGCTGTTACACAGGTGAGAATGTTGTCAGTTTCACTCAACTGCCACCTACTGTTTATTCATGAGGGGAAGTTTTCTCTACATCACTGTAGAGTACATGGCTGCTATTTTAAGTTCTGAATTACTTGCATCTCACCTAACCTAATGTTAGTTAATGCTGTATTGCAAGGGATGTTTATCAATTAGGCTTTGATCAGTGTCAATTTAGTAACATTTTATAAGTAATTACGATTGATATACAGCCACATAAAGTTGCTTTTATATAGTAGATGTGTACTTAAGTCTACAGCAAATTTATTTAACAGACATGGATCTTCACAGCAGGTGTGGTAGGATGTGTGCGCGCGCCAATGGCAAATGCTCACTTGGAACGTCATACAAAGCAGATGTCATTGGGACTGTAAGCACACCTGCTGATCTCCTCATCTCATCCCAGCTAAGGATATATAAAGGAGTGCAGTTCAACTGCTATTCATATTCTTCCGCCAACTGTAGGCAGTGAGCAGCAAATTGATTGTCTGTCCCTTTTTGGAAGTTTAGTATTTTGACTTAGAAATCTGGAATATTTAATAGTGTGACTTTTGTCAAAATTTTGGCCCCATCGGGCATTCCATTTTCCAGGCTCCAGTGAGACTTCCTTGTGCTATTGTGAGTCTGTTCAGCTTTAAGATGTATTTCTCTGAGGGTACTGTGTCTGCAACAGATGAGTTTTCTGTACCTACTCTGCTTTCTCTGTATTAGATTTTTACCAATCATACTTGTAGGGCTTGGGGTATTAGCCTTAAATTCCACCTGTTGTCTAATTGAATATTGTCCTCTTACTGATCAACTGGAGCAGTCAATGTGCAGTACCTGGCCCCTATCTTCTGAATCAGGAACAGGCATCCAGCAGACTTCCTTGCCAGAAAAAGTTTGATATCCAAGGACTTATCACTTACATTTGATACTGAGGGTTAGGCTAAGCTACCACCAAAGAACTCTTCAATCTCGTAGTTGCATTCCCCAAAATCTGGCACCTAGAGTTGGAAGATGTCTGCTCTGTCAAGCTCAACACTGGCTTCAGTGTCAATGTGGAAAGACCTGTTGAACCTTTAGAGGATTATTTGCTGGCACAGTGTTTATTTTGAGTTGAAGAAATGGAGCCATGTGTCTCACAACTCAATTTGATGTCACAGCCAGTGTAACAGATTAGTGTGCCACTGGAGGCCTGGTGCTAGCCATCCCTGATTACAGAATCAACCACACCTTGCAGAGATCACAGTGATTGCCCTATAAAGAGCAGTGGAAAGCTCAGAAAATTGTGGAGAAACTGCAGAGTGTATGAATAGCTCCTGCATGGAAGACCTGAGACCAAGGGAGCTGTGACAGAGAAGCACAGGGAGCAGGAGGCTCCTGTGGGGAAATTCAGATGGAGTTTGACCCTGGAAGTTTGGGGGCGTAGCAAGGTAGGCTCCAGATAGGAAGAGCTGGGAGGATGGGCTGTGAGAACAGACTAGGACAGAAGAAGAGCTCTGGCTGAGAAAGAAGACACCAGAGCAAAGTATGGACTGTAGTGTGGTGATTAACTTTTATTTTGGGACCCTGAGGATTGTTGAGCCATTTTTGTTAACACCCTTGCCTGGGCCTGATTTAATATCTACATGAAAATCTGTGTGCAGCAATTAAGGGGCTCACATGAGGGGGGCTAATAGTGGCAGGGGGCCTGCAAAGTAACCCCTGGCTATGAGGGGGTGCTCATTAAATGGCCACCCCATTACAGCCAGCATGGTGCTGCATCATCTTCCATGCCAGGCACTTCTCTATGTTAGAGGCCTTCTAGCATCCACTCCATCTGGTTTTGGAGTCCTTTGTCTGCTGAATTGGGTTTCAGTGCATCTGTATCCGGCATCTCAGTGCTTCAGCGTCAGTGCCTCAGGGAGGATTGATAGCATTACATCCAGCTCCCAGGTGCCAAAGAGTCTGTTTGTTGCACTGAAAATTCTGATACTTCCAATCCTTTTTTTTTTTCTTTTTTCCTTTTCTTTATTTCCCCTAGGACCAGGCAACAGAGAGAGTTGCTATTGGGAGTTAAGTCTGTTTGCTGCCATTTTTACCGGGTTAGTTTTTTTCCTTTGTGGCACAAAACAGGGAATCTTCTCCTGCCTCTCCCTTCAATGTGTCAAATATACCACACCTTGGAGAGGTGGATTCTAGTCCTTGGAATCAACTTCATTGCTATTCAGCATGGAGTCTGAGGTTTAGCCTGTGCTGCTTTCCTTTGGAGAGCTATCAACTCTTTCTTTCAGTTCAGGTGATGCTGTAAGCACTTAAAAGGCTATATGTGGAATCCCTCTGCTTTACAATGGGGTGGCTCTGCTATAAAGATGACTAGTCCTTTGGCCCTATTGGGAGATGTGGCTCAATGCCTGGAATCCAAAAGACCAAAGATAGATGCCCTCAAAAAAGCTGAGAAGAGTCCATCCTGTTAGATTTATATATTGGAGAAAAATGGCTGCATCTTCTCAGCAGACATCTTTGCCTTAACCCTTCAGGTTCACTTAGCTTTCAAGTGGAAGCTCAAGAGCTTAGATCAGTGGTCCCCAAACTTTTTTGGTCATATCCGCCCCTTACCTGGTCCTTCTCCTCCCCCTCCCCGAGCAGGACTGTTGCCTGTGGTCGGGAGCAAGCCTGTGGTTGGGAGCGGGGCTGGCTCTGCAGTGGGGACCGGGGTCATGGTCGTAGTGGAGCTGGGGACAGAGCATAGCTGCTGTGCCCCCCTGAACATTCCTCTGTGCCCTCCTAGGGGGTGTGCTGCCACAGTTTGGGGACCACTGCTTAGTATAAGCTTTTTATAAACTTACTGCCGAGCGCCTACTGCCACTGTTATCTTTAACTCCAGGCAATTCTTGGTCCTAATGTCAGTCTCTCCATCTCATATTTCATGAGTTTCCAGTAACATCTGAGAATGACTGATAGTCTCTGGCTCTGGAGTTAGTGGTTATGGGAGGGTGGGGGGAAGAGGTGGAAATAGTCTTTCTGTTACCTCCAGTGAAAGAGGCTGTGAGAATAGCCAGCCAATGAACAAAAGCACCAACTATGGACTTCTTGCTGAGCCTGTACCTCCCCATAATTGAAAGCTGACCAGTGTTACAAGTTACACAGAAGGGGTTCAAATATTCTTACCCAATCCCAAGTTTCTCAGTTGTGCATACAACTCATGATGGGTCAAGAAAATCTGTTCCTCCTCTCCTGATCCCAAGAGATGAAAAACCAAACCAGATTGCCAAGATAAGATGTAGTATTCTGTCAAACAACAAATGTGCATACAACTATCAGTTTGTTAGCTAATTTATGTCTTCCATATCTAGGGTAAACTATCCCCCTTATTTTATCAACTGCCTGAGGAAGCTAAACCCAGGGCATTTAGAGACTTAAGTTGCCATTGACACTGCAGTAAAAACAGAGGCAAACATAGTAACCGCACACCCGTCCTGGCTAAGGTGTTCTGATTTGCCAAATGAGATACAGAGTGCGATAGGAGATCCTCCCCTTATGGACTTACAATATTCAGTGGCAAGACAGAACTCATTTTACTATCTTAAAGGCTAATGGTCCATATCAATGTCTGACCCTCTGTGTATGCGGTTGTAAGTATATCTTTTGTGCACATCCCAGATTCTTATTGAAGATGATCCCTGGTGTAGGTGGAAATCTGTCATCTTTTTTAATGTTGTTTTTCCCCAAGCCTATTTGTTACCAGGGAGACTAATTGCAGTAAAAGTGGATTTGCCTCAGTGAAATGTTAGCGAGATTAGTTCTTTCTCAATCAGCAAATGTTTTCTCATTCAGTTCAGACTACCGCACAGCTTCTCTCAATGGTATCAACACCTTTTTAATCTTTTGATACATTTCTCTTATGACCTGGTCTTATTAGAGCAGTAAGAGCTGAAAAATGTCACTTAGACTGGCATAAACTTGAACAAAAAAACCTGATGCAAAAAGCAATTTATATGAGTAAAAATAGCATCTGTACTTACACTAGCTATGATTTTAAAAAAATATACAGTGGCGCAAATCCTCATTCTTTAGGATGTAACCTGTTTGCTAACTATGGTTGGGAAGTAAGTACTTTCCCCATGGTATAGTAAAGCCAAAGTCATTGTAGAGTTTTTGCCTGTCTCTGAAGCATCCAGTTAAGGACAATGCAGGATCCTGGGAAGAATTCTTGTGTAAGAGCTTATTTATTATCTGCTACATTGAAACATTTTGTTACAGTACACCGCTACCTCGATATAACGCTGTCCTCGGGGAGCCAAAAAATCTTACCGCGTTACAAGTAAAGCCGCGTTATATTGAACTTGCTTTGATCCGCCGGAGTGCGCAGCCCCGCCCCCGCGGAGCAGTGCTTTACCGCGTTATATCAGAATTTGTGTTATATCGGGTCGCATTATATTGGGGTAGATGTGTATATGATTCGGGACACTGGTAGGTTGGGCCTTCTTGGTGATGATGTAGCTGCACACTGTCTCCCGGTGGTACACAGATCTAGTATCTCAAACTTACTCGCAATCCCTGTGTCTGTTACATTAAATGAAGGGAGAGAGGGAGTGTTGATGGAGAGAACAAAGATGAACGCGGTGAGAGAAGTAAGGGAGGATGAGGAAAGTGAAGGAGAAAAAAGCAGATTTTTAAATTGCTCCTTTCCCTCCAGAAGTTTGGCTGCCACTTCAGCTGCAGTTTAGTCCATTTGGCCTCTTTTGCATCACTTTCCAGTGTAAAAGTTAAATTGAGAGTTGTTTAATATTCAAATGTTAATTTTTATAAAAAGTTGAAATTAGCTGCTGCATACTTATTTTGATAGGGCAGCTGGCTTGAACTGGAGGGTAAGGTGCTAAGGCTAGGATATTTGCTGGCATGGCTGTCAGTCAGGAGTGTGAAGAGGTGTGATCTTTGACGACACAGCTGTACCATAAGAAGCCCCTAGTGTAGACCCAGTTGCACTGGGCTGGTAAATCTGTGCTTTTATGGGTATAGCTTCTTTTGCTCAGGGGGTGATGTAGATTTACTATACTCATAGAAAGCACAGTTTTACTGTTCTATCTCTGTATGTGCTCAGAGCGCTTTGCTGGTAAAGTATACTGGTATACCTATACTTGTAAAGTTCTCCTAGTGTAGGTATAGCCTAGAATAGTCCAGGGAGCCTGTGATGGGTTAGGACCCCCTCACCCCCCCCCCATCTGTCCGGGCGATGCCACCTGATGTATTTGGGTTTCACTGAGCCCGCCTGCTCCACTAGCCTGGGCTCCCTCTCCCTGTTTTGCTGAATCAGGCTCTCGGCCTCTGGAAGCACACACATAGGTAGGGACGCACCATCTGTAGAATCACACACGGTCTGCAAGCAGCTCTCTATGGGAAGATTCAGCAAGGAAATTGCCCAGCACTCAAGTGCACACCCCCTTTGGGGGAGTAAACCCAAAATAATATTGTCTTGCGGTGTATAGAAAAGTCTGCACAGTGCAAGCTCATAAAAATTCACCCTCTCCCTCAATGTGGAGAGAGATGCACAGCTTCTTGCCTCCCCCCCCCATATGAATTGCACAAGCTGGGTTATGTTATAAACAAGAAATAAGTTTAACTATAAAAGGTAAATTTTAAGTGATTATAAGGGATAACAAACAGAAGAAAGCAGATTACTAAGCAAATAAAACAAAACACACATACTAAGCTTAAGATCTTAAAAAGACTTGGTTTCAAGAAGGAATTTCTCACCCTAAATGTTGCTTTTGGGGCAGGTTGCAGAAATTCTTGAAGGTTAGCTATCCTGCTTGCAGCTTAAATCTTCAGGTATCTTATTCACAGACTAGATGGATCCCATTTCCAGACTGGGTTCAGTACTCCGCCCCCTTTCCCTTTGTCCTTGTTCCTTAGGTGTTTCCAGCAGTCATACTGAGTGGAGATTCAGTGAAGAGTGAACCAAGATCAACTTACTCCCCAGCCTTAAATAAGATTTACATAAGGTGGGAATCTTTTGTTTCCCAGTCTTGACCTCCCCCTCCTTTTAGTGGAAAATTACTAGAAGTCCAAGGTGGTGTTTAGTACGAGGTGACAGGACCACCTGACCTATTAGTTTCACCACAATGTCCCAGAATGCCATTTAGGAAGGAGAGAGATTAGTATCTTCAAAGTCTTATTGTTTCTTCCTAATGGCCCATCAAGGCTGTTGTCTGGTGGGTGTCTCCCAAATACACATCCATACATAGTCAATATTCCTAACTTTAGATACAGAAATGGTACACGCATAAAAATTGGATAATCACATTCAGTAAATTATAACCTTTCCGATGATACCTTACAAGCCCCATCTTGCATAAAATATATCTGTTATGCCATATCATAAGCATATTTCCATAAAGAATATGGGGTATAAAGTGAGCAAGTAATTTGGAAAAACAACATTAACAGTAGTTATGGCAGGAGTGCTAGGGTATAGGTGTTCTTAGCACCATGTCACTGCTCAGAACAGATCTAAACGAGACAGGCTTTCAGCAATGATGGGAAGATAATACCTATGAATAGGGGTACTGGTGTTCTGGCCAAATTCTAGTGTGTGACTATTTACGCTTCTGCCTGCTTGCCTAAATTCCTTGTGCAGTTTCAACTGGAAAAAGTACCCTTTACTTCCTGTCCTAAACTACACAGATACATTATTGCTAAACTTGCTGCTTATCATTCCAGAGGTGAGCCCACATTAATAATGGAATCAGTGATGCTTACAGTTTGTATCAATTCGAGGTGAAATGTGGTATGTAAAAATATTTTATTCATTAAATACTATTTGGGGGCTGAAAATATATGGCATGCTGCACCTATGAATTAACATTAAACGATGCTCTAGATTACTACTAAATTCACCATCAGCTCATACAGAAACACACAGTATCTTATCCACTTTTTTCTGAGTCTGAACTAGATTGCAGGTTCCTTTATTAAGCACCAAAAACATTGCTCTTTGATAAATGGTAAATACAGTAATGACATACGTAACTTTGGTTTGTTATAAAACTGTCACATACACTTCATGTTTTGGCCACCTAAATTTTCAGTTAACATATAAAATGAGTCATAGGGCTCTTTTACTGCTGCAGTAACTTAGCATCCCCTAACAAAGGGGTGGGCAAACTTTTTGTCCTGAGGGCCACATCGGGGTTCCGAAACTGTATGGAGAGGCAGGTAGGGAAGGCTGTGCCTCCCCAAACAGCCTGGCCCCCATCCCCTATCTGCCCCCTCTCATTTCTCACCCCCTGACTGCTCCCCTCAGAACCCTCGACCCATCCAACCCTCTGCTCCTTGTCCTCTGACCGCCACCTCCCGGGACTCCCCGTCTCTAACCGCCCCCACAGAACCCCACCCCCTATCCAACCTCCCCTGCTCCCTGTCCCCTGACTGCCCCGACCCCTGTCCACACCCCCGCCCCCTGGCAGGCTCCCCAGGGCTCCCACGTCTATCCGACTGCCCCCTGGAACTCTTTGCCCCTTATCCAACCCCCCCGTTCCCCGCCCCCTTACCAGGCCGCTCAGAGCACTAGGACTGGCAGCTGTGCCGCCTGGCCGGAGCCAGCCACACTACTGTGCAGTCTAGAGCACCGGGGCAGGCTGGTGGCTCTCGCAGCCGCGCTGCCTGGCAGGAGCTTGCAGCCCCGCCACCCAGATCACTGGCGGCATGGTGAGCTGAGCCTGCGGGGGAGGAGGGACAGCAGGGGAGGGGCCGGGGACTAGCCTCCCTGGCCGGGACGGTCCCGTGGGCCGTAGTTTGCCCACCTCTGCCCTAATAGATAAATTTAAGATTTTTTTTTTTTTCTTCCTGCCTCTTTGGGCAGACACACGTCAAGATAAACAAGTTAACATCTAATTGTGAATTGTGAGAGGTAGCAGTTTCAGCTGCTGCTTTAACCTGGTTTGATACTAGTACTGTCAAAATGCTTTTTACTACCGAAAACTTGAATACTCTTGCTTCTATGTTTGCTTTGTGTGCTATACAGAGATGTTTTGTTGATTTGTAGGATATGTTATAATTCTCTTGGTTTCAAAAGTCAAACTGCTATGACTACAGGGCAAATTGCACCTTAGGCCTTTTTAGCTCTCTTGAGTGCCCCACTTAAGTGACTTGCCTGGCTTCCTGCACCTCTCTCAGGGTGTAACTGCAGTCAAACCACTCTTAGATGGGATCTCTGGGCTTCAACTCCCTGATTCATGACCACGAAGGCACAACTTGGTTTGGAGATCTGCAGTGGTTTCCATTTGAGAACCTGTGATAGCATAAGTTTTCAGTGATATAGAAACCGTGTCTTCAAAACAAAACGTTATTTATTTGTTTCTCAAAGGTATGGAGTGTGTACAGTACAGGGTAAAATCAATAGGCCTACACACATGCAGGGGCGGCTCTAGCCACCAGCAAAGCAAGCAGGTGCTTGGGGCAGCCCATTTGCAGGGGCGGCAGCTGGCAGGGAGCCAGCATGGGAGCTGAGAACCAACAAAGGGCCCTGGGAGCTGTAGTTCCTTGGTTAGCTCCCTGTCTAAAGAACCAGCCCTGGAGCAGGGAAAGAACTACATTTCCCAGCGTTCCCTTGGCTGCTATTAACAGGAAAGGGAGGGGGAGGGAGTATGGTAGCTGAAACCTCATGCTGCAGCTTGCCGTGAATGGAGAGCTCACTGCTAGAACGGGTGGCACTGTGAACGGGGAACAAGTATGCCCAAGGAGTAGAAGGCTTTGCCCCAGATATCCCCAGCCTGGATTAGGGATACTGGTGTTGACCTCACCTTGCAGCCCCCAAAGAAAGAATTGGGTGGACTAAATTGGACAGTGCCCCTCTCTATCTGAAGCCTAGCAAGGGAGGTACGTGGATCCCACTAGAATTTAAAATGAAAAGTAAGGGAAGGGAGGGGAGGCTCTGGACCTGGGCAGCTTTAGATACAGTACCAGGCACATAGGCGGATTTCCACTTCTGAGCCATGGAAGCAGAAATTGACTTTTCCTTTCCAGATTTAGCTAATATTCAGAAAGGGAGTCTAGCATCTGCCTTCCAGATTTGAACATCTCAAAATTCAGGAGAGTTCAAGCTCAATTTAGGCAGCTATTACTTCATTTCTCCCAAATCAAATATACTGATCCACTGTAACTTGCTGTAGAAAAAGCAGGATAAAATTGAGCAAGAAATGCTTCCCAGTGTTTATTAGGACTGGAATTGCTATTTTCAACAGCCATTGCCAATTTTTTTTTTTTTTTTTAGTTTTACTTGTTTAAAAGGAAGACCGTGATATTGCATTGGCAAATTCCCCATAGAAACAAAGAGTGGAACAAAAGAATAATAAAGGCACCTCAACTTTTCCTCATTTATGGCGGACAGTCTTATAATGTGCATCCAGATATCCTCCAGTCACACAAGCTGAAAATTGTTCCACTTTACTAGAGTTCTGTAACCATATGGGAACCAATCCTGTCTGTGTTCTGTGCACATCTAAAATTCCTGCTGAATGACCCACCCTGGGAGCGAGTTACCAGTGACCCAGGGCTGGGGCAGAAGGAGGGTGCAGTTGAGGGGGAGAGCCCAGGGCTGGGGCGGCAGGGGGTGGGTTCGGGGGGGCACTTGTGGGGGGTGAAAGTGGGGAGCCCAGAGTTGGGGCAGCCGGGGGTGCGAGTGGGAGGGGAGAGTCCAGGGCTGGGGCGGCAGGGGGGTGCGGGTGGAGGGAGGCCCAGGGCTGGGGCAGCAGGGGGGTGCGGGTGGAGGGGCGGGTAGACCAGGTCTGGGGTCAGGGCCGGCTGCAGCATTTCTGCCGCCCCCAGCCAAAAAAAAAAAAAAAGCCGCGATTGGCGGCAATTGGGGGGGGGGGGGGGGGGGGAAGAAGCCGCGATCGGCGGCAGCAGTTCAGTGGCAGGTCCTTTGCTCCTAGAGGGAGTGAGGGACCTGCTGCCCCCAAATTGTCGCAGGTGCCACCCCTCTCCCTTGGCCCCCCCAAGCACCTGCTTGTTAAGCTGGTGCCTGGAGCTGGCCCTGGCTGGGGAGGGGGGGGGGGGCAGCCAAACATTTTTTTGCTTGGGGTGGCAAAAAACCTAGAGCCGGCCCAACACACATGGGGCTTACATCTTAAACTTTCCTTGCCAGCTTTGTAAGTTCCCCTCAGCCCAGGTAACTGTCTCTGTCAGGGAGAAACAGCCTGTGGCAGCAGGCTCCCTGTCTTTGCATGTGTCAGTCCGTTAGCTTTCACCGATACAACTTGGGTAGCCTTTGGCTACTCACTCAATCCCTCATTTTTCTAGCATCTATGAGGTTTGAGGATCATCTTTGATCCTAGGTTCAGCTGTGGGAAGGAGAAGCCATTCTGGCCTGGTTGAAGCCAGTTTTTTTTTTTTTTTTGATGGCACCCCCTCCCATTGTTCCCTCAAGGAACCTTGTATTTGCCATTGTTTAGTTTCCTGTGGCTTTTCCCCCTTCACAGCATCCTTTGGTTTAACCTCTGGTGTTCAGGCAGGTTAATATCAGGGTATATGATGTTTATATTAAAAATTACATACAACTCCCGCCCTCATTCTTCACACCAACCATTGAGTTTTGTTAGTCTGAATGTTTGGTGAAGAAATGTATGGAGGAGTTGTTGAACATTTAAGATACTAAAACCCCAATTCTATAAACGCTTATGCATGTGCTTAACGGTGTGTTTGAGTTGTCCCATTGAAGTTAAACGCTTAAGCACCTATATGTAAGTATTGATAATGGTGCAGATTAATTAAACAGCTAGCTGAAAAGGATGATCTTACATGTATTAAATAGTTTTTCCAGTAAATATTTTTACAACTGTTTGTTCTTTTCATTTGTTAGAAATGGACATCACAAATTAGAAAACATAATTCCCAAATTAATTTAAAAATGGATTGTGCTTTTCCATTCCTCTGCACTAACCAAATTCTGTCTTCTAAATTCTTAATTAACTTTGTCCAGGAGTCTTGTGTTTTACTGTTTGCCTTTATTGGAAGTTTTTCCAAGCAACAAGACATTTTAAATTCTTCTTGGGCAATAGAAACTTTTTGACATTCTCATTAGTTTTGAGAATAATTTTTCGTTATTAAAATATATAAAAGCTGAAACTTGAATAACAGTGAAAAGGCAGAGGAAGACAAGATCACAGAATATTCAGCTTAATCTGGCCAAACCAATGTAGCAGATTCTTTCTGAAATAATTTTCTCTAGGCTTTCCATATCTTATGAAGACAAGAAGTAAATTATGTTAACTGCTTACATGATCAGTAAAGCATGTCCTTCTTCTAATGGTGAAGAATTACTTGATTGATTGGAAAACTTTGCAAATCTCTCTAGAATGTATTTTCCACTCCAGATGTAGCTTGTTTTATGTCACTTGTATTGACTGTGTCTTTTATCAGTCATAAGTTTAATGTTTTACCTAAAAGTACTCTTAATGGATGAGTCACGTACAAAACCATTTCTCAGTTTGAGAAACAATTTAAGCATGCAGGTTTGCAAAGTCTTCACTTTAAGATATTCACATCTAATTCTTATGTCTGTTCTAGAATTTGTAGGATTTTTCATTATATTTAACATTTAAATAATTCTTTGTAATGGGATTTTGAGCATAGGCAATAATGTCACAATTTGCTAACTATAAAGTTGGTGGTTTTAATTCTGATTCAACTGGATGAACAATTAACTGTTCATTCACTGTTAGACGATAACATTTTATACCTAAGAAAATCCAAATCTATTCCTGTTCAAGGATTCCTGTAGTAGACAAATGGTTTGTTTCTGAATTATTTAAGTTTATGTAGTTAAAATTATATTGAAAAGTGTTCTACTGTGCTTGTAACATCTAATTAATAACCTTTTGTCTGCATACAATGGAATAAATTAAATCAAATGTAAAGTTATTTACTAAAGTATATAGGATTACACTTCTTATAATGAAAACACAATTTTTAGTGTCAGTATCAGCAGGCCAGGTAGGAGATATAAGCTCTCTTCTGCACCATGGAGACTGAAGAATATAAAAACTAAAATATACTGTATTCATTAATATAAACTAAGAAAGAGCACTTTGAATTCTTCATCTTTCTTTCTGTATGGCATTGTTAAAGATCGACACTGCTCTTTTAATGTAGGTTGAGTTCTGCATGTGTGCTTTTCAGAGCAATAGTGTGAGGAAGCTTGCAGTGGGATGGCAGGACGGCCTCATCCTTATGACAGTAACTCCAGTGATCCAGAGAATTGGGATCGGAAATTGCATAATAGACCCCGTAAGCTTTGTAAACATTCAAGGTAGGTGCCATATACAATCTATCGCATCTCAGAGCTACAGTAAATCTCATTCTAAAGACAACTGTATTTGGTTGTGGCAAGTCCTGTCATGAATGTGGGAGTTCTTCTCTTTTTAACGCAACTCTAGTTAAAAATGTCACTTGAAAGAATTAGTTTTATTGAAACAATTATCAGTCTTCCTAATCTTCACTTGTATTTGTTCGTTTCTTAGTCTTCTCCAAATTAAATGAATTATGAATTCACTTAGTTGGTAGCTTGTGACATGGATACCTAAATAGTTGGGATGGATACCAGACAGTTTATTCCCTGGTAATCATTTCAGTGTGCTGGCACTGTTTAACAGCACACTTGGGGTAATTGCAGCTTGCTCATGGAGATGAATTAATATTTGCTTATATGAGTTTCACTCTTTATGGCTCTTTGTTTGCTTAGCAAACTTGCTTGCTTTCGACTGCTAAATGAGTTCTTTACCTAAATACAGATTTTTTTCAAGTTGAGATGCTTTGTAAATACTCAATTTGAAGACAGTTTAGGAAGTAAATTTATTTTTCAGCTGTTGTATTCAGAATAGAAGCTAAACGAGACAATAGCTTAAGTTGCAAACATTTTTCTAGCAAAGTTTCTCTTCACATATATGTGTCTGTTCAAGGATTTGAGACGTTATTAAACATTAATTACACCTCACAATGTTCTGCTCAGCTAGGTAAGTGTTAGACTATCCATTTTACTGGTGGGGAAACTGATGCATTCAGTTGTTAAATGATTATCAAGTCACACAGTGATTCAACAGTTGAGCTAGAAATACAATTCATAAGACCAGATTGTTATATTCCCTTTATAATTGCTAAACCTTCCTCCCTCAGTAATAGGATATTGTTGTATCAAATAACTTAAATTTACAATATAAAGTTTAATATTACAGTAGGAGATATGGAAGACATGCAATTGGCATAATTGTTTTTCAGCCAAATATGCATCAGGTAAAACAGTTGAATTAATATTATTGAGCACTAATGTCTCTAAAATGAAGCATAAATTAAAGTAAGTTCAAGCAAATAAATGTTTTCTCTTAAAGATAAATAACTTGGTAGTGCTAAGTGCTCTACAGGCTCTAGATCTGTATAATATGCCAAAAATACTCTAATGTACATTTTGAAGGGAAAGCATTCAAACTAACATTTGACCATTGGATAATATAGGCAGCTTTTGGGAAACTTTGAACAAGAAATTGACTTAATTGTTTCGGCTGACAAGAAATAACTCACACTGAAAAAAGTCTGTGTCTTTGCCACATTGAGACATTGAAATATATGAAAAGTAGTGTGTAAGGGCAAAGGACTGAATTACTAGAAAACAAAGTGTGCTCCGTCCAAAAGCTGAGCTGAAGAATAGAATTAGTATTTTTAGGTGACCAGTCTATTCAGTATGGGTTTTAACTTACTGGATGATCTTCGCAAAAGAAGAACCTAAAATCTGCATAGAGCTAGTGGTGGTAGAAAAATGCTTTTTAGGATACAAACTTAAGGCCTTCACTCACAAGGCACTAGCTTGTTACGAGGATTGAGTACCCCAGTCTCATTCATGTTGCACTTTATAGAATATACTTTACATCATGGTAGGGAAAAAATGTTTTGAGAAAGTGCACGTGGTAGTAATGTAACTAGACTGTATTCTAATCCATCTGAACAAGGGAGTAAAGTTAAGGTTGCATGCACAAACTGGCATTTCCTGATTTTGTGTGTAACCAAGCTACCTTAGCATTTTTGATATAGTTTTTATGCAATTTACTAGGTTTAAAAAAGAGACTGTATGATCTGGAACTATTTGCAAATTGTCCTGCACAAGGTTGATAATCGGACAAGGGCTACTTCAGAATTCTGTCTCATTCACTTTGTGCCTTGCTAAATGCAGCAAATGGCATGTTGGGAATGTTGTTGGGTTCTTTTTATGAACACAGAGAGAGTGTAAAAAGAAAATGGCTGAACAGATTTTGCTCAAGTTTAAAATATAAGAAATAAAAAGCCTACAGGTAGAACCCAGATCTGAAATGTTTCAGTCCCATAAGTGAAGTTAATGCCTGTGTGTTCCCTCTCTGAGCTCAGTATTCAGTTGTGGTAGCTCATTGCAGGGTACATCTACACTTCAAGCTGAGGGTATGATTCCTAGCTTGACAAGACCTACTCGTGTTAACTCTCCTCAAGCTAGCATGCCGCTGCTTCTGGGAGCCGCGCAGAGCGGGGCAAGCCCTGGATCCCACTCCCTGGCGGGAGCTTGAGGGCCAAATTAAAACGTCTGGAGGGCTGATGTGGCCCCCGGGCTGTAGTTTGCCCACCCCTGCCTTAAGAGTAGAAATTTCATGGTGCTTTATGAACACCCAGATTGCAATCCTGCCAGAAGAGTGAGGTAATTGTGACTATCTTGTGTGATGTTTATCTAATGTAATTTAATTTTTTTTTGGAGTTGTCCAGTGTGACAGGATCCCTGGGGTACAACTAGGTACCTGGGGTACTGCTGTGCCCCCTTAACTCTTCATCCTGAACTGTCTCTCAGAATGCTTTGCTAGTGGCAAGCAGCAAACCCAGCCACCTGCTGTTATCACTTAGCACAACAGCATGTGGAGCCCCAGCTAAATTCCATGAATGCTCCCTGAGCCATTCACGAATCACACAGAGAAAGGCACCAGCAAATCTCCCACGCCCCCAGCCTTGCACCCCCGGAATATACTGTCTGTCCCTGGTCAGAAGCCTGACCAGTATAAATTCATTACCCAGTCTTCCTCTCCCTTGATGTGGAGAGGACACATGCTAGCCTTTGTCAACTGAACTGAGAATTCCCAAGCACTTCAAGCAAAACACACTGTTTTAGATAAAATATAAAAACACATTTATTAACTACAAAAAGATAAACTTTAAATGAGTATAAGTGGTAGGCACAAAAGGTCAGAGATAGTTACCAAAGAAAATAAAAGGTAAGCGTGCAGTCTAAATCTTAAACCTTATTAGACTAGGTAGTATTTGGATCAAACAATTTTTCTCACCCCACTGGATGTTGCAGGTAGTTTACAGTCCTTAATACACAGGCTTCCCCTTTAAGCCTGGGACCAGTCTCCTCAGTTCAAGTCTTTGTCTTCCTAGCATTCTTGTTGCTTCCAGCATCAGTGGGGGAAGAGAAAGGTAAAAGCATGATGCCACTGTCCCCTATTTTATATCCTCATTCCATGTGTCTGGACGACACTAGCCCAGACATGTCCTGGTGGGCTTTGAGTCAGATTTGAGCAATTACCCATTGTGTGATGCTTGCACAATTCTCTTACAGAATTGTGAATTCCTTGCTTACAACTCCCTTTTCGATTAATGGTCATTTAACACCCTCCTGGGTGTGGATCACCGCTTTGCTGTCACTGGAGAACTAGTGGTGGATGACTCCCAAGCTTACAACATATTTAAATGACAACCGTACAGCAACGTCTCATAACTTCATACATGCTAATGATATTCATATTTTGACAGAACAGTGGGTTTCAGCAGAACATGACTTTTCATATGATATCTTACGTGGCATGCTTTGTGTGAAATATCTGAATGATGAATATGGGGGTTGTAGGATTCTACTTTGGGGTACAGTATGTCACACCAAGGTAGGCTTTGAAAATGATTGGGTGCCTACTGGATAGTGGAGTGGATGAATTTGACAACTCTTTATTCACTAGGGTTTGCTAATCAAGGATGCCACAGAAAGTTGTTGTGTTCTGGGCTGCAGTACTGAGTCCAGAAATGGAAGGAAGAAGCAATTGGAAGGACAAGTTGAGGCTGTTTGGTTAGGGGCAGGAAGTTGGGATACCGAGACCTCAGAGAAGGCATGAGGGATATTGAGTGCCCTGTCTCTCTCTTGTAACTTGAAAGACTTGGTATATATGAAAAAGAGGAAATAGATATTCAGACTTTTGCCCATCCTATGGACCAGGCATCTGCAGGATGAGTTGCTGCCTTCTTTACCCTGTTGTAGAGCTCTGGCTTGTTTTACTTCTGGGGGAATTCTGCGCCACTGCACACAAGCAGAATTCATGTGCTGCACAGAATTCTTTTTCTCAGTAGAAAATACATTCTGCTGAGAAGTGCTGCAGTTATGTCTTTTGCCCACCAGGGGGCCACTGTGGTGCCAGAACAGAGAGCAGCAGCCCCAGCTGCAGATAGGGAAGAGAAGAGGCTGCATTCCTCACAGTGCCCTGTCTGTGGGGCCAAGTCAGGAGGCACGGGATATGGGGGAACAGACAGCGTGGGGCACATGGAGCTGCTGGGGAGTTAAAGATTGGAGTTCAGAAGGGCTAGTTGGGGGGACATTCTGGGATGGAGCTCAATGGGTGTGCAGGGACACATGGGAATTGGCAGAGGAGGGGTGCAGACCCCTATGGGGAGGGAGTTGCTGAGTGTGGGGCATAGAGCTGGATGGGGTAGGTGGGTTCAGGGACACATCAGGGGAGGGGGCTGGCTGAGTGAGAGTGCAGGGACACATGGGGATGGGGAGGAGGGGTGCAGAGACATGTGTGGATGGGGGAAGAGGGGTGTCTGAGTGGGGTGCAGGGACACATGGGAACAGAGGGGAGTACAGGGATACATGGGGACAGGGGCAGATGTGCCTGACAGAGAGGCTAGAGGTCAGCCAGGATCTGCATGGGGAAGGCTTCCTAACAGTCTCCCACCCACAACCCAACAATTCTCCAAGTTAACACTCAGGCTCTTTCCCAGCAATTGCTTCCCTCTCCCTCAGCTTCTCTGTTACTCCTGACTCCCCCCCCAAGTCTTTGCACTGCTTTTGAAGGATGCAGGAAATACATTTCTGTATTGTAGTTTAAATTAATTATTACTCAAAGTTCTGTATTAATATGCCTAGTAAGGAATCTATTTATCCAAAAAAGATTCAGGAAGTGTGTGTGTGTGTGTGTGTGTATTGTTACAGACATACTTACTGACAGTTATTTTTAAACAAATTACCAAAATAATTAAAACTGGCTTGATTGTATTGTATTATTTTCATGAGTGAAATATGCAGAATTTTAAAATATTGTGAGTAGAATTCCCCCAGAAGTATTGTTTAAGCAGCAAACAGATCAAATTTTGGAACCCGTCAGTGGCGGTAGATTCTTAAAAATACTGATTGGGCCAGATCACATTTGCTATGTGAATCAGTTCTGAGCCAGTTGACCTGGATATTGAGTGTCTCTACCAGATGTATGGCTTTGGTAGTGCTTCTGACTTACCAACAGATCAACAATTTGCAGATCCAGTCTGTGCCACTTTTAAACTTGTCTAGCTCATAAATCTTGGGCTGAGAGGTTGTTCAGGTTGCACGCAGAGCATTTAGACTGGACTCCATGACGAACCCATAGTGGATAACATCAATAGAAATTGTGCTGTGAGGAATCAAGCAGCCTAACAATTCCCTGACATGATGCGATGATAGATGGAAGTGTTGCGGTCTCTAAGGATGAATGAGTGAAGAAGTGTTCTGAAATGAAGTTTCTCAGTACTGAACCAGTTAGTATATCTACAGCAGTCTCAAAGCAGAGAATGTCCAATACTGTTGGTGAGAGGATCTGAAGGTGGTGGTCTTGTAAACTACTGTAGGCATTCTTGATGTGAATGAACCTTCCCTTTTACCTTTTTGAAATGGGCTACCAAATGAGAGAGAGGCCAGTCTATCCTACAAACTTTTGCCAGCGAAAGCGGTCTCATGGATGTAATGAGGACTGATTTTTTGATGGACATGATTGTGCCAGCAAAAGCCCCTACAATGGACACAGTTCAGACTGGCAAAACTTCACTTCTGCTTGTTTCACTAGGGGAGGGAGCATGGAATAAACTATGCCAGCAAAATGAAGTTTTACTGGTATAAACTGCATACACACTAGATGTGCATTGCCAGTCTAGCATACCTATACCAGCAAAGTGCATCTACTGTAGATCTGGTCATAATGCTGGGGGGAATGGATGTGCAGAGAGCTCTTATTCATGTCTATCATAAATCCCAGACTGACCATACTTCCAAAGAAGGGGTTGCCTGAATGTTGCTTTCCCTATGAGCTGCTGTCACAACAACTAAAGTCTTTCAATATACTCACTGTGCTGAGACGAGACCAAAACGAGAGGGAGGAGTATTGGAAATGACCCTTCCCATGGGCGAAACAAAGACCTCTGAGTGTATTCTAGAATATATATGTGAAGGTGTGCATCTTCTAATATATAGACATTTGAAATTTGCCCAAACTACCCTGGATCAGAGGGATTATACTTCATATTTTTTGTTATGGGTGAAGTGACTCAGCCCCTTAAGGTCTAGGACTGGATAATTTGGCACCGATCTTCTGCTGACTATAGATAGGATAGACTCTGAGGAACATGAGGTTTCTGTATCTTTTGGAAGATGAGTAAGAGGACAGAACTAGGTTTTGGAAAGAGAAGGAAGAGAGGACCCACTGAAGAGTATTAAAAAAAAAAAATTGAAATTAAATGTAGCCATTTGTTTGTTATGGATAGGATACAGCAGGGGTCGGCAACCTTTCAAGAGTGGTGTTCCGAGTCTTCATTTATTCACTCTAATTTAAAGTTTTGTGTGCCAGTAATACATTTTAACGTTTTTAGAAGGTATCTTTCTATAAGTCTATAATTATATAACTGAACTATTGTTGTATATAAACTAAACAAGGTTTTTAAAATATTTAAGAAGCTTCATTTAAAATTAAATTAAAATGCAGAGGTCCCTGGACCGGTGGCCAGGATCCCGGCAGTGTGAGTGCCACTGAAAATCAGCTTGCGTGCCGCCTTTGGCACGCGTGCCATAGGCTGCCTACCCCTGCGATACAGGCTCAGAAGAAGAACTTGGTGCAACGTGGACTGATCAGTTAGCAGATGTGTGACAGATATATTAATTTGGAAGTTGGCCTTGAGATCTGGAAAACTGGAGCCTGGATGAAATCCAGGAAAGTTAGTTCCTAGAAGATTTAGCCAAGGAGGTCCCAGTTTTTTTGGCTTATCTGAAGAAAGAAACGTATTAGGATCAGCCATGTCTTTCATGTTCTGTCCCAGGGTATCCCTTCAAAGAAAAGGGCCACAAAATAGATGTTGAGTCAGCAGTTCATGATCTCTGCTGGAAGTGGCTGGCCCTAATGATGCATACCACTACCAGATTCAGGAGCTTAAACTGAGTCCCTGGCAGCATTGTAAGGCAAATGTGAGGTGCTATTTTTAAAAACTTTCTAGGCAGTCAGGATTGAATTTCCAGGTTTCTGAAGAGGTACTGAATCCATTTTGCTTTCAGAGGAGACACACAAGGAGAAAGCATTGATGTGCATATGAAAATGTAAGTGACAATTCATGCTGTTTTCTTAAGGTAGAGTCCAGTTCTCTGGCCTCAGGTTTTGAGAGGCAAACTCTGGTCTCTTACTGGAAAAGAGGAGAACATTTCTCAGATTGACCGACCACTCGGGGAGGACTGCCGCTGTTCTGTTGTATCTGAGAGGATGTTGTAGAGCTTGTCATAAGTAGGAGAGATGGAAAAATAAGGATCTAGATGCTTCCACGTCTCTCTCTTCGAGTTCATAGGAGGGGAAAGAGTTAATCCTTTAAGTCTTGTTAAGAAAGTATTCTTTCCTGTCCTTCTGTGAATCTTTGTTCCGGCAGTTCCTATCAGTCGCTGGAGTGTTAGTAATGGGCTTATTAAGGTTTCGGCCTTTGCTTGAACCTAGGTTATCAGAATTGAAATGTCTGAGGTCTGGTCCTTCTGGGGAGTAAAGGCATGTCTACATTTAAAACACTGCATCAGCACAGCTGCACCACTAGCACTTAATGAAGACTCTATGCTTACGGGAAAGAGCTCTCCCATTGGCATAGTTAATCCACCTCTGTGACAGATGGTAATCCATGTTGGTGGTAAAAGCTGTCTCGCCAACATTGTGCTGTCTGCACCGGCAGCTAGGTCGGTATGTCGCTCAGGGATGTGGATTATTCATATCCCTGAGTGATGTAGTTGTACTGAAGTAAATCTGTAGCATAGACCTGCCCTAAGAGACTTCCTCTTCCTCTGGGTGGGAAGTCCCTACATCTTGAGTTCTTCCTTTTTTGGACACTTACTTAGTGATTGGATTGGGAAACAGAGGAGGAGCCAAAGTACAAAGAAAGACAACAAGCATCCTTTCATGGAGGATGGTGCAGGATGCTGGATAACCTGACCCACTGAAGATAGGGTTTCTGTGTAAATCCACCTCCAGAAAATATTCCTCACTACTTGAAAAATGTCCTTCGTAAGGACCTCCGTTGACAGTATTTTGAAGTGAAGTGGATCTGAAGCTCTAGTAATATGGTGGCACTCCATCCTTGGTGTGGGATACTGCCCTGAACTAGAGGTGGGGAACCACTAAAGGTTCTGTGGGTGCTCCAGGGTCCCAGGTCAGGAGGCTCTTTAGAGTACTGTTCTCTCTTGGTGAGGGAAAAACTTGTGGCACCACCAAGAAGTGTAGTGGGTGCTTTGGAAGAGTTATTTGTGGGAAGGAGAGATGGACTTCTGAATCATACCTTTGGGACATTTTGTGGAATACACCACCTGGCCTGAGAAGCGAGAGGGATCTGGAGCCTGATCTCTTAATGTTGACTACTCTTTGGGGTGCTAGGAGAGGGCATGTGTTCACCTGAAACCAAGCAAAAAGGAGTTGTAGCTTACTGCCCCTTGCATGGGTGTTGCTGTAAGAGGCCCTATTGTTTGCCCTGGGAGGGGGAAGAGACTCCAAACTTGGGCTTACTCCATTGCAGGCGGGTGAAACCAGAGTCCTGCAATTACAGCATCATGAGCCTGCGGCTGAAGGAATTTGAATACAGTTGCACCTGTGTTTCCTATCAGTTGACAGCTTCATAATGAGACCAATGACATCTTAAAATATGGCAGAAGACTACCCGAACAAGGTATGGAAGCCAGCTTGTAGAGGGCATAGGGAGAAAAAGTATTGGAAGCCAGTGATAGATAGATGCTTCCTGACAAATTAGAATAGTAAAGGGAATTTACTAGATTTTTGAACCTGTATGAGCAGAAATCTTTCTTCAACCCTTTGTAGCTTTCCACCTTGACTGTTGTAAGTCCCTTTTTATTGTTCTAAATCCATATTCTTGAAATCCTTCAAGAGGTCTGGAATGCTGCAAGCTATTCTCTTGCCCCTGGTAGTAAAACCGTATTGTCTTGTTTCCTTTACTGGTTTTCTTTTTGTTTTTAAAAATTCAAATTTGCTTTCCTGGCTGCAAATTCTTGATGAACTCTTAACTATCTCTCTTATCTAACTTCCATCATCTGCTCTTTAACCTTCTTTACTTTCCATATTATGGTTGTCTGTTTCCTGGGATTTACCTCCCTCTTTAAATGTAATGTGACTGTAAAGCAGTAGTCTGATATGATATGAATCAATTTAAAAAATATTGTGTAGCATTCAGATCACCAAAAAACTTTCAGAAATGTGGCCCTGAAACTGTTAAATATAGGCTTGGGATGCTCTTACCCAGTCCCGTTTGTATATGAGAAATTGGACTTGCAAACAAAAACTCAATGATCTATTTTTGTAAGATTGCACTGATCAGGAGACAATGAATTTGTTTTGTATCAATTACATACTAATATGCTTAGTGACAGGGAAAAGTACCATACTTTGCTATATCATTTCCTCATTCTCGCATGCACTTTCCTAATCAGGATTTGCCAGAAGAGAGATTTCTGGGTCCAAAGGTGGGAGCCTATCGTCCCTCTCCCTCAAAAGTTAATTGCAACACATGCTTGTGGTCTCAGCGAAAGAATGTTTTGGTTGTAAATACTAATTTAGTCAGATTGGTTTTATGGCTATTCAAGGCATTAGTTTAAAGTTTTCATTTGGTATTTTACAAATATGAAAAATGTATGTATAAGAGAAAGTTAGCAACAACCTTTTCAGTGTTTTGTTTGTGTGCTGAAACCTGACAAACTGGCAGGACTAGAAATAGCTTCACAGATGGTACTTGGCAATATATCAAGCAGCTCTCCTCTCGCGCGCTCTTTACCCTGTCTATCAATTTCATTATCCAATGGCTGCTTAGAGATGGCGAAATGGCAAGCATGAATTCAGCTCACAGGAGGCTGCGAGGTCAGACGTCAGTACTGCACTACGCACGGCTGAGTCAGTGACTGTGAGAAAATGAATTGAATTAATATCTGGGGGGCTTGCGTCTCTGAACATTTAATGGACTGAATAGCTGCAAAAGGATTGTCAATCTTGAGGGAGAGAGGAAAATAGAAGAAAAAAGTAGGACTGGCTAATGGTGCAGTGGGCTACTGAGGAGATGATGGAAATATCAAATATGCTGAACTTAGCAAGTAATGCCAAAGGATGCTGAGCTGGCTTCCAGAGCTGCTTTCTTGGAAGGAGCAGAATTCTTTTGTACTCTGATTTCAAAATTATTTCAATGTTTTTGTATGTCTTCCCTGGTGTATACAACAGGAAGGTGCGTAACTATTGATAATGGGATAATCTGTGAGCAATACATAACAGGACGGACAGTACAGAGATGGAGATGCACTGTCCTTTGTGTATCCTGGTCAATTTAAATGAGCAGACTTCCAAGTGCGTGTGAGACTATTTTGTTACTTCTAAGATAAGTCACTATAATAAAAGCAGAGGATTTTCTCTTTTCAAAAAAGCCTTACAAAAATGCTGTGGTAACTTTATGTTTAAAGATTGGCCTCACTTTTCTGAAAGTGTTGATTACATGAATACAGTCACAATTCCGTGCAAGAGGTTAGCTATACATTAATATGTTAGGAAATTTTTTTAAATAAAAGCCTTAGAGAATATAGCAAGAAGAGAAATTGTATTAAAGTTGGTTTTGTTATTGGCTCACTGTAATTGAACTGACCGTAAATTTTTGCTGATCATAGACATCAATATACTATGATTCTATTTAAGTGATACAACAAATTGCTTGTAAACCATTACATTTTATACAATGTCCATTAGAGTGTGGGTTAGCTTGGCAATTTGAAATCTATGGCACTTACTTTGATGATAAAATGAATCTTTCCTTAATTGTTTGGTATCTATCAAATGAATAAAATTTTATTCTGAAAAGGTACAATTTTTTTCACAATTGCATCCAGGTTTTAAATTGGAATAGGACTTTTGGCATTTATAAAAATTATCAACTCTTGCCTGACTGCAGAAATACAAAATATACACATCATGACACTTTGACAAACCTGCCATTTTGACAAATTTTACGCTTTTCTTCCATCCAACTCCATTATCTAGTTTTCTGTGTTTAAGTAAAGCTTTGAGCATGTAAAGTTTTTGGTTTGTAATGCAATTGCTTTTAAAGCACTTTAAAATATTTTATATATATTAATAATTTCTAGAGGCACATTCAGTAGTGTAGTAGAGAGTAGGCACCGGTAAACTGAGTTTACCTACTTCTCATTTGGGGAATATGTTGTTTAGGTTAGTTTACCCACTTGTTTTTTTACCACTACACTACGGGGCAAAACATTCGAATCCAGTGATTGAAGGAAAAATAAATACTCCAGGTAGGCTGGCCCAAAAGTTTTTGATGAGTGCACCAGTATTGTCACAACATTCTTTTTTTTTTTTTTTTACTTCTCTAGTTCTGAAAACAGTAAAACAGACTATGCTGCTGCTTTATGTTGGCAACTTTAAAAAGCCAAATTCGTTTTATTGCCTTCTATAATGTTGTACACCTCATTTTCAATATTGGGTCAATATAATTTTGATTTGGATCAAAACAGACTATGCAACAGTTGATTTCAAAATGTTAAGTTTATTTTAAAATCAAAATAAGGAGAATCTGCATTCCAAATTATGCTTTTAAAATTTGCTCTGTTCCTCTACTGTGACCCAAACATGCAAAACTACCAAATCTAATTACTTTTTTAAATTCATTTATTGATTATATTCAAAGGTGGGTGTGGTTTTTTTAAGAGAGAGAGAGGAGTTCACAGGTGTTTGTTGAATAAAAAAAAAAAAGCACTTTCAGGTCTCTGCTGAACTGAAAGCTCCCAGTTGCAAACCCTCCAAGAGTTTAGAATGAAAGAGAGATGTGCAGTTAAAGTGGTTCATCTGGACACTTGCTAAAGTGTGATAAGCAAAACACCATAGCTTTCTTGAAGATTGAAATTACAGATTAATGCAGTGTGACAGCTGGATACTGTAGAGTAATAATTATTGTGGGTGTATTAGCTGTCAGTGACCGGTCACTGGTGTAGCCACACTGGTGCAACTGCTTAGTGTAGCCATGCCACGTGGCTATAAATTTTATTTATGTCGGCATGGCTTATCCTTGCTTGAAAGTGGGATAGGCCCTTCTGGTGCAAATCAGTTTTTCACCAGTGCAGCTCACTTACACTAGGAGTTTGCTGTGACAGAGATGTATCAGTGTAGCTCAACTGCTGTAAAAATCCCCAGTGTAGACCCCTAGGGCTTGTCTGCAGCAATGCAGCTATGCTGGTGATTATAGTCTCAATGTGGACAAAGACTAAGATTTGATTCACAAAATATACTACAGTGCATTTGCTAGTACGCTTGGTAGTGTTATCATTTAAACTACACCACAGTGGTAAAATTAATACAATGCATTTTGTGATGCATTATTTTTGTTGTTGTTTTTGTGCACTTACGAATGAGTGTAAATCGTTAACTAATCCAGTCTCCCAGTATTTGGTGTGAAACAGAGAGATTCTGCTGCATACATATGTTCGCTAAGGATACAAGTAGCAATTGTTTAAAACTTTTTTTTTTTTTTTAGTTTGAGATGATGATCACTTTTTGTATATTAAGATTTTTGCTTAACTAGACTTTAAAAAAAAAATGTTCCTGATGGTTTTGGTATTTTAAATTATTTGTGTTACTATTTAACACCTTTTACTGCTAAAACAATTTTACAAATCAAAATAATCACTGAATCACAAGTCATCTGGTTTGTTTTTTCTATTTCACTCAGCTTCACTTTCCAGAGGCTCTGAGACTAGCCTCATGCTGCAATGTTCTGGCTCACAATGTTGCAGGGCAAAGTTCAGTAAACTCTCTTAACTGACATTTATTTTTCTCCTGAATCTAACACATTAAGGTTTTTACCACCCTTTTTATTTATATAGCCCAAAATTTGGGGGTTAGCTTCTTGTCCCTTTTAACTGTCTTGCTTACTGCTGAATATGCCTGTGTTTCAGTAACACTACAAAATAGAATACTATATGTGTTGAGATGAATAGAACTTTAAATGTTGCCAGGTATATTAACTGCTCAAGTAAATGTATTTTCTGAATTTGTCTGGCTATGATTCAGCAGTAACATTGTTGTTCAAGTGGCTGTCATTAAGATAAGTGTTCATGTTTCAAGTGGTGCTGTTTCAATCAGTCTGGCTTGTGTACTTAAGTCTTACATTTATAGAGTACCTAGCAGCCATAAGAACAGGATTCTACATGTGAGAATCTAATCTGTGTCTCCATTAAAAATGGAAACGAGAAACCTTCAGCAGCCTATTATAGAGGAGGAGTGAAGGAACAGCAATTCCAGTTCAAACTACGTGGAGAATGCAGGTGGAATGCGAACATTGGGCCTGGAATCTTATCCTTTGTGACTCCCTTCTTCTGGCATAAAGTGCCTTGGTACCTTTTAAAAGATCAGAGTACTGAAGGTCTTGGTTTTTACAACTTGTCCAGGAGAAGGCAGTTCCAGTAACATAATGAGTGCTCTCTCTTTTGTTGGGTGTTTATTCAGGACTGACAAAGAGGAAAATACATGGCCTATTGAGTCACCAACACTACTTCCTGTAGCATTGATTTTCCTTAGAAATTTCCCATTGAAAGATTAACCAGGGTCAACCTTGTTTTGCTGTGAGCTCCAAGAACATTGTCTGGGAAGTGGCAGTGGCTGTAGATATCTTGATTTGTTTTTTGAAGGACTTTGCCTCAACCTGAAAGATTGGGCCCTCGTGTACAAAGGAATTTGAATTCTAGAGAATATAGTAAAATCTATAAATGTCCTTCCTTGAAGAATAGACTTTTCCATTGGCTCATGTCTCTAGAGTGCCAAAGCATTTAATCTGCAGGTACCCTGTTATAGTCTTATATGTATTGTCTCATGTGTCAGTAGTGCATTTTCTTTGTCTAAAGAAATTTACGTATTTGCAGACCATTATCCAAAAAGAAACATGTCATGATGAATACTGTTACTATGAAATGAGGCACCTTTCACCACATGGTTAAAATTAGGGGGGGAGGGATAGCTCAGTGGTTTGAGCATTGGCCTGCTCAAATAATATGTGGAGATATACCTATCTCATAGAACTGGAAGGGACCTTGAAAGGTCATCAAGTCCAGTCCCCTGCCTTTGCTAACAGGACCAGTTTTTTTGCCCCAGATCTCTAAATGGCCCCTTCAAGGATTGAACTCACAACCCTGGGTTTAGCAGGCCAATGCTCAAACCACTGAGCTATCCCTCCCCCCGGTTGTAGCCTGTCACTTTTAATTTTTGAAAATATTTCATAGTCTTCCAGGGAAAGTAGTTGAGTTTATAAATGCAAATACTTAGAAGAAAAATAAGGCATTTGCAGATGTTCCCTCCCAAAATCTTCATGGAATCTAAGGGGTGGGGTTACAGATTCTTGTTTGCAACTTCTGCTGCAAGTCTCATTTTCTTTTGAAGAACCAGTCTTATTTTACTTTCATAATGGGAGAGGCAAATACAAGAAGATATGTTTACAGTCCTTAAATTTTGACATTCTAGAATACAAATTTATTTTATTACTTATTTTTAAAGTAGGCACTAAGTGTCTTCTGAAAGCAACATTTGTTAATGAATCCATTTAGAGCTTGTTCATTTTGAAATGTGCATCTAATCCTTGCTACTCTCTAAAAATCAAGACTTGGCATTTTTTACCTTATTCAGTAACCTCTTAGCCAACTTTACATCCAGAAAATGTCGTCTTACTGCAGCATATTTTAAACTTGGCAGAAAATGATACTGCAGTAGTTTCTCCGCACCAATTTTTTGCTTCATTGGTAGAAACTTTTCCCTCATGGTCTGCATCCAAGTAGGGTGTGGAGAAACTTTAGACCTCTTAAATTCTTTTTAAGATATAGATTTTTAGGATTTTCTTGGATGTCTCTTAACTAGCATTAACCAACTCCTCCTCTTGGAGAGTCACTGTCCTTTTTTTAATTTGGTGGGGTCTAGCATCAAGATTAAGCAGTGATGGCTTGAGGCTTATCATTCTGTTGTGTTTAGGTTCTTATGTTGCACCCATCACTGAAGGGGAAACATCTGTTATGTGCTGGCTACTTACCTTTTGAGTGGTCTTTGTATCTCATCTCCACTTGGATAACTTCTAATCGACCTTTTAAAAATATTTCAGAAACTGGCTTGTCAAGTTTGTGCCTCTAAGTATAGTGGAGTGCACTGTCTAGCTTGGTAGTTCTTAATTGGATCATAATTCCTACCACCTTTTCTGGTGAGGATTGTTCTTGAATCTCTCTGCTTTTCTCAAGCAGTCCTTTCTTTAAGCTCTCTTGGTTGAGAGTATGGTTGTTTGTGGGATTTACAAGCTGGCAAGTAAGGGAGTAATTCAAGCCCCATCTCTTGGACACAAACAAGTAGGAAAGAGTGATTTTCTTTATCTGATGTTGGCTTCCTAGGCTGATTCTTTATGCCTCAGTAATTCAGTACTTAATTTTTAGAAAGTGGCTTGCATTCTGTTATTGGATATGAAATCCTATAATTCATGTCTATATTGATAGTCTTCCTAGAACTCTCAACTAAGTCAAGAGTGCAAAAAAGAAACTATGTGGAATCACTCCCGTGCCAAGCTGTCGCAGTAGTAATCTAAAATTTTGATGCATTTAAAGTGTCATACATTAATTTAAGATTAAGAATATTATTAGGTAATTTTAGCTACCCTCTGGAATTATGGAGTTTGAAATCCAGTTCTTAGTACAAAAATATTTTCACATGTATAAGTAAAACTTTGTTTAAATGCTAAATGTGCCAGTATTAAGAAAACACATTCTGTTTATTTAAACAAAGAAATGTAACATATGACTTTTATATTGATTAAATCTTTGATCTTATGCAGTCAAGTTAAAATATTTTCAAACAAATTTCCTTGTCTGTTACTAGCACTGTAGATTTTTAAATAACTTCTCAGCTTTAAGAAAGTAGCTTACTATTTTGCTTACTGGGTTGCTGTGATTTATGGGTTTTCATTTTTCTATTTCTCTCAGTTTTGGATATCAAAAATTCAAATCATTTTCAGGTTCTTTTTGGTTGCTAGCATGAGGCTGAACACTGCAGGGGAATGTTTACTTCAGGGGAAAAGTTAAATTTTAAAATATTATGGCAATGTTTGTTAGTCTTACATTTTATAAAAGCTTTTCTTTACAAAACTCAATTTTTTGGGGCTAAACTTGACCCTTTTTAATTTCATGTTTTTTCTTTTGCAGGTGCATTGTTATTTTCTTTTGTTCATATATTTTGTTGAAGTAATTAAAATATTTTGTTTTGACTTTAAAATGTGCTTCACTTGTAATGGTTGGTTTATTGGAGCTCTGCAAGGGATTCTGTGAAATCAGGTTTTACAAACGAGGAAGCGATCAGTAGCATTTTTCTATAGGTTGATTTGCAGTGATATGAGAGTAATTGTTTGATTCTCTAAATGATACTGCATAGATACAGAAATATGTGAATGATATAGCAATGAACTGTAGGTAAATTAATCTAGTTTTGTGTATCTTGAGTATAAAATATTTAAAAATTGTATATAGAAACATACTGGATTATTTTTCAAAATCTGAATGGTCTTACAAGTTGCTCTAAGATTGTCGAATGCTGAATAGATTGTTTTTGTTTTTTTGTTTTTAGTACACCATCTCGTGTTGCTAAAGGAGTAGACAATACCAGAATGAGCCTTCATGGAGCTAGTGGTGGACATGAGAGATCACGAGACAGACGCAGGTCAAGTGACAGATCACGAGACTCGTCCCATGAAAGATCAGAGTCTCAACTCACTCCATGTATCAGGAATGTAACTTCACCAACAAGGCAACACCATGGTGGTATGTTGGAGATTAATTTGTGTTCCAAAAACTTAATCTTTTAATCTAATCTTTTTTTTCTTTGTGTAGAGCCGACTAAGGAAAATTTTTCTTACAAGCGATGTCAGAATTATGATTATATACATGCTCAAATTCCTCAGACTAGGAAAATGCCTCTCATGGACTAGAAAGTAATACAGCTCTACCCCAATATAACGCTGTCCTCAGGAGCCAAAAAAATCTTACCGCGTTATAGGTGAAACTGCGTTATATTGAACTTGCTTTCATCCGCTGGAGTGTGCAGCGCCCCCCTTCCCCCTCCTGGAGCGCTGCTTTACTGCGTTGTATCCGAATTCGTGTTCTATCGGGTCGCATTATATCAGGGTAGAGGTGTAGTAGTTTTAGTCCAAAACTCATGTTTTCCACTTAGGCATACTGTGTTGCTGATTCATGTTTGGCCTGTGGTTCCTGTTTTGATATGATGCCCTAGTACGTAGGATCCGCACTATTCTGTTGAGTCATAGTAACCAGAGAACTCTGCTGAAGCCCGGAGTTGGTTAATAAATATATTTTCCCCTACTGTAGCACCTTAAATATTTGAAGGCAGGGAGAGTGTCTGGTAAATACTTCCATTAAAAAAACAAAACAAAACACTATCTTGTTTTGTAAATTGGTGAACTCTTTGAGGTATAAAGTATTAAACTCTGGAGACTCTGTGATATAGTTGGCTTTTTTTAAAAACAAAAACTCAGCCTCTCCATACCTTTTAAAGACAGGCTCCCTGCCTCCTGGGATGTGACATAGGAGAAGGAGCTGGTGTACCAGATGGAAATGGACATCGTGGGATGAACAAAATGTTAAATGTTTCTTTGAGTCTGGCGTTTGGAGCTCCTGCCATATGTTGGCACAGCTGATGAAATATAGCCAGAATGAGTTGTTGGTCATGATTAGTTCTCATGTCATGTCAGTAATAGAAACATAATGTCAAACAGCTGGATTTTTATAGGATCTCAAATTTACACATGAAATCTTACTTGATTCTAGCTCTGAAGTAAACTGCATTTTTCCAGTTCCAAAAGCAAGCTCGGAAATGAGCATCCCTACCTTGCTGTTTGTGGGGTGTTTAACAATCCGGTGTTACTAAAGTTTGTGCATTAACATTTTAAGGCAATAGTGGAACTGTTGCAATACTGGGCAAAGCGGACTGTTGAGCTGGACTAACTTACTCCTAAATTCTGAACACGCTTTATTTCTGAAGAGCACAAGAAGCATTGCTTCACCTGGCTACTATAGGGTTGAGAATGAAAGTGAAGGTTTATGTTCACATTTTCATTCTTTGTTCCAGAGAAGCCATTGTTACACCGTTGAGAACTATTTTCTATGAGATAACAGTAGATTGCTACTTATAAATAAAATCTGGTCTCTGGGATAATCCTCACTAGCGGAATGAGAAAAGTTAAATGGTGTTGGTGGACGGACTGCTGTAATTTTTTTCCCTTCAAAATGAGCCTCCATAGTACTAGTGGTAGACATGAGAGATCAAGAGGCAGATGCAGGTCAAGTCACAGATCATGAAAGAGCAGAGACTCAACTCACTCACATGTTTTTATATTTAATAAAGGTGACTTTTTAAAGGCTTTTAAATACTTTCTGCAATTACTGGGCTGTATTTTCCTTTGCTGCACTGAGTATGATTTCAGAAATAGGTGACTGCGTATAGAGATGCTCACTCCATGTGGTGATTACTAGAGAGTAGCTGTTCAACCTTCTGTTTAGCTGTGACACCGAGTACCTTTCCCAGACTCGAAAGCTTGTCTCTCTCAGCAACAAAGTTGGTCCAATAAAAGATCTTACTTCACCCGCCTTGTCTATCCAGAATTGAGGCATTTGAGAACAATCCTTAACTCCCCAAATCCAACAGGTGCCAATGTCCTCTTCAGCAGTGTTCCATTCATTGTCAATTATAGGAATATTACCTGCCTCCCAGAACTTGAAGGATGCAAGTCGTCTGCCTCTTTGCTTTTGACAAAAGCAATCAGTTTTCTAAGTGCTACTTTAGGAACAATCCTGACCTCTTCTAACATGCAATTTTCTGTTAGTTGCCAAGAAATGCAGTGTTTGATTTAAAAAAACCCCAAACTTTCATTTCTTTTTCAGTTGGAAACAGATGACGCATACAAATTATAGGCCTGCATGTAGGACCCCATCTTCTGGAGTCATGTGACTATATCAGAATCTGAGCTTTTATTTTTTTAGGAAATATCAAATATCTGGCTATCACAGTTGTGAAGAAGAACTTGAATGAATGTAATCAATGCAGTGAGGTCTGCAGACTCAGGCAGGCAGAGTGAAATGATAGCTCTGAGAGGCATAAACTCAATAGGAAGTTTAAATACACGGTCCCCCATTCTAGAGTAGGTGTATATGGGGGTGAAGGAGGTGCCCTGTCACCACCCTTTTCTCTGTGGGTGGGAGAGAATATCTGTTACTACCCCTTCTGTTCCTGTATGGAAGTGGGCCCCTGTGCTTCTGCCCCTAAGAATGGAGGGGTTGACTTGGTCACAGCATAAGGATACGAAGCATGGTGGGTAAAATCCATGATCTATATCTATTTTAAAACAAACAAGTCAAAGCTGCTTTACTTCCCATTTTGTACTAAATTGCTGAAGTGGCTGTTTTGTACTTGTAAGTTTCCTAATTAGTGTCATTTTAGATTTTACATGGATTTTTTTCTATGGAGAAATTTCATACTTAAAATGCTCAACTATGCTGAAAAAGACAACTCCAGGGTCTCGTTAACATTCTTACTGTGAAAGCAACACAAAATTGATAAGTAAATAGCTTGTGTAACTTTGTAATTAAATCCAACTTCTGACCTATAGAACTTCCACAAATTAAGAAGGCTGAAATGCTTCAACCACCCAACAACTCCTCCTTCAGGGTGTGCAGTAACTGAGATTTATGCTTCTGAGTCACTTCAGTGCTTTTGAAAATACCAATCCTAGGGGTCTGACTTTACATGCCTGTTTTGAAACTTTTGGGTTGTATATAAAAAAATATTCACTAATTTTGCTAATGTATCAAAAGTCTCTAAACATTGCATTGTTGCTAACATTGTTCATTTTGTTTTGAAATGACAATGATTTTATGCTAGAAAGAAAGCTTTTAATAAAAATGTTAGCCCCTGATGCTACAAACACTTGTGGTTCCTGTTTAATCTTAAACACACAAGTTGTCCCATTTAAATCAATGGGATTATTCATGTGAGTAAGTTGTGTCTGATGGCTGTTTGTAAGAACAGGGCCTTAACTTTCAAGTTTTTGTTTTTTGCCTACAGCAGTTCTGTAATCTTAAATAATATATATTATCATTAGTGATACTTAATAAAATTATAAATGCTGTATTTTTATTATAAATTTTAGTCTAAAATTCCATAGCCCAGATTTTCAAATTAATTTTTACAAAGCCTCAACCTGATTTAAACCAGATTTAAAAAAAATAAATAATCAAGTGACTTTTAAATCGTTGGTCCAAGTGGTATAAACGGTTAGAGGCATGGAGTGGTATGAAGAGGGAAAAGACTGAGAAAGTTTAGTGAGGAAACACATGACAAGGGATGTGAGGTATATGAAATTATGACTGGTATATAGAAAGTAAATGGCAATGTTACAGTGAAACGGAAAGGCAGATGTTAAATTGATTCCCCCATCCCCACCCATGTATAAATGTTGCAGTATTTTGTCACAAGATCTCACTGAGGTCAAGAGTTTCTTAGAAGTCAAGAGATTAGAGATTTTACAGATGAGAACATCCACAATAATAGCGAGGATTAAATTTTTTTTTATAATGGATATAAATCCTCATGCTTCAGGGCTTAAGTTAACCACTGACTGACAGGGTTAGGTAGAAATTTCCCCTACGGGCATGTTAGTCCTCATGTCCACTATGGCGTTTCTTGTTGCTTTTTGTGAAGTAATCTGGTGCTGGCCTCCATCTGGCAGGTAACGAGACTTCTAGGTGCACCACTAGTGGGAAGCATATAATAAGTCCTTTGGCAGTTCCCGCTGGTTAGTGACTCACCAGAGGATAGTAACAGGGTTGATGCAAATGGTACAGAACACTGCAAAAGCTTAACTGCTGTTAAAAAGCAGTATTTTTAAAATATGATGCTTTGTTTTAATTTGCTGGAAACTCAACTCATACAATACACTGAACTTCTCCTCTGAAAATGGAATGTTAAATTTTCTCAGAAACTCTTTTTGGGAGAAAAGGATGCTTATATCTAGGAAATGGGAACTTTGGTTGAAAATGTAGCAGGATTTGATGTGTTGTCAAATGTAATATTTGGTTTGCCTTATTAGTCTTTAGCTTTTAAGGGCTTGTCTACATGGCAAGCTTCTGCTCTGCAATCCAGTGTGTGGGTCTACTGCACACCAGCATGCTGCTCAGTAACTTCCTATATGGCAGTGTTGGTGCTAAATTCCACCCTGGGACTTCCACTGTGCTGCAGCAATGTCCACACCGGATGCTACTGCATAGTAAGCTAATGTGCTGTACTTGCCATGCACTAACTTGCTGTGTAGACAAGTCCTAAGACTTTTTTCAGTTAATCAGATCACCACGTTCATGGTTGTTGCTTTTTGTTAAATAAGGTAGATGGGCTGACGAGCTCTTGTAAACCTAAAATTCTGACTTCCCTTCCCCCCCCCCCAATTTCTGTTTTTAGATCGAGAAAAGGATCACAGTTCATCTCGGCCAAGCAGTCCTCGTCCTCAGAAAACTTCCCCAAATGGTTCCAATAGTAGTGTTGGGAACAGCAGTAGAAACAGTAGCCAGTCAAGTTCAGATGGGAGTTGCAAGACAGCTGGGGAAATGGTATTTGTATATGAGAATGCAAAAGAAGGAGCCCGGAGTGTAAGAACCTCTGAACGAGTTACTCTTATCGTGGACAACACTAGATTTGTTGTAGATCCTTCGATTTTTACTGCACAGCCTAATACAATGTTGGGCAGGTTGGTATCATTATTATTCTGCACAATACAGTACTCTAAACGTTTCTTGAATCTATTTGAATTGCTTTTTTGTAAACAAATGTTAAACACTAATGTTTTTGTCTGCTAATGTTTTATCTTTATTTTTTTTAATATTTTTTTTAAAAACCTAGTTACTGTAAGTTCTACTTTCCTGTATTTCACTTCACATGATTTTGTGACTGAGTTAGTAGCACAATTAGTTGTATCCAAGAGAGAACATCCTTGTGAAATGACTAGTTAAAAAGGTAGTGAGAAATCTGTGAAATGGAAAAAATGGTCACTGCTGGCAAGCCGTCTCTCAGAGAGGAAATGAAGCATTCATCTGTTAATGGAAGCTTTGCTTCTTCTTCTCTTGCTGTACATTGCTTCAATGTTTTCTCATTTTTCAGACATACAATCCCGCACTGTAGTCAGTTTACAAAGCAACTGGTTTTGAATTGAACCAGTGAGTGTTGGGATTGTCTGGACACTTGCCCTTCTTAATTCATTTTTTTGGTGATAACAAAGCAATGAACCATAGCTAATCTCTGGGATAATAGAGTGAAGGAAAGCCATTCAGGAAGATATGGATTATCTTGTTCTAGTCAGTTGAAAAGTCATAATGGTGCTCAACACCCACAAATTCCTGTTTTCTAAAGTGGCATGCCCTCTTTCTGAGATTGAATGACACTGCCTTGCAATGCAGATGGTTGGCAGTGTTTTATTAGCAAAGAGAATCAAAACACTTAAAGAAGTGGTAAATTGTTGAATGAAAGATCATCAGAAGCGTGGCTTTAATATTCAGTGTTGACTTCAATATTTTGTGTATTTTTAATAAATTTAATGGGTCAGAAAAGACCCTTTGGGTCAACCAGCTGGGCGCCAGGCACTTTCCCATTTCCTATGTTTAAGGGTCACTTTTTCCTCTTCATGGGACATTGAGGGGGTCTCTCATGCTGGAGTATCAAATTGTTGTGCTTCTCTGTATGTAGCCTTCCGCGACATGGCTGTGTCTCGGCATGGCACTCATGCGGTCATATTTTTAAATATGTCTGGATGGAGGTTCTTGCCAAGGTGTTTATCATTTTTACCACCTACAATCTCATGCTTTGTTTAAATGACCAATGGGAGGATTAAATAGTAACTTTGTTGTCCTTTTGTGATTGTGCCAAAAGAACAAAATGAAACAAAAACAACTGGAATTAAGGCAAAACCAGCCTCTTTAACCTTCTTTTTTATGAGGTGGCATAATAGATGAAAGGAAATGTTTTTGACATCTGTAGGGAGTGGGTGGGAAACAAAATGCCTGTCAGTGTAAAACACAGCAAATTTGTCTCCTTTGTCATTGACTTAGGGGATAGACATCTAGTGACAAAAATACTAGAGCTCTTGTGTAGTTGAGACGTCATTAGGTTAGTCTCTCCTCTAGGGATTGGTCTAATAAATAAGCTTATTCTATACTTTTGCCAGTTCAAAAGTAGGTTATTAATAAAAATGTTGGTCTAAAAATAACATCTAATGTTGCTCCTTCTCCAGCACCAGTTGGCAGGGCATTGAGCAAGAACCGCTTAACCAGAGTCTGCTTGGAATTGAAAGTTACCATGGTGAAGACTTATTCTTTGCCTAAAGCCTAATAGAACCTATTGGACTCGCTTTAATAAATTAAAAATATTAAACTCACTCATTAAACAAGGGCATGGATATGAATGTAAAGGCTCACCTCCTGTATTAATACAAAAATTACTCAGACTAGGCATTTGCCCTTGATATGTACATACATGCAGAAACTTTTTTGGGGGGGGGGGCAACTGGGTGCATTTTTAAAGTAAAATGTCTAATGGTATAAGATGGATAAAAGCATAACACTTTATGCCTTAAAGCCTGTTTGTGTGTTTAAAAAAAAAAAAAAAAGCAGCGTTTCAGCTTCGTGTCTGATGTAAAGTAATGGATACAGCTTGATGTTTATGAAAAGTGTAAAAGCAATAGATGGAGTTTTCAAAACTGATGAAAGTCCATCCTCTTTAAGATTGTGGTCTCCCTTCTTAATGAAGATCGGTGGTTTTAACTGGGAAGCACAGCCAGCAAAACTGTACTTCATAGGAAATGTCCTTCCATAATATGCACATAACTCCTATTAATACATTGAGTAGAGTTTTAAGAGCACTTGGGTCACTATTTCCTCATGTTAAACTTACATTTTTAAAATGATAGCTCAGGAGAATTCCACAGTGGAGAATTGTGCCGGTGCTGCTTCACCACAGAATGCTTTCTCGGTTTCATGAGGCTGCTACCAACAGTGTTAATTGCAATGTGTGCAATCCTAGTAACTTTCTCTTTACTGCTGCCAGTACTTGTTGATGTGCTATGTATAGCAGTGGCACAAGCAAAATCCTCTACTGGAAGCACTTTATTGGGGGAAATGGTAAGAACCAGAAGCAGAGGGAGGAGGATGAACCAAGAGATGTGAGCAGAGCCCGATAGAATGGGGAGTATAATGATAACACACCTGAGATTGGGAATGAGCTGGATACCCAACTTTTAAAACTGGGAATGCTGCGGAGACAGTGTCCTCAACCTGGAGGAAGAATGTGTTCCTCTTCTTACTCTGTAGCAACCACGCTCCGATCCTCCAAGCCTCCTTAAGTATTGCAAAATAAACATCAACATGAAAGTTTTATTTCAACATGAAACTTTTGAATTTTTTTCAAGATAGAATTTTTTTTTCAGAATTTTGTTTTGCAGGAGGTTTTGAAATTACTTGTTTTCATTCCAGTTTGGAACTAAATCAAACATTGAAATGTCCATGAATGGAAATTCCAAGTTTTGGCCAACTCTGCTGAACAGTGCACAAATATCTTCTCTTGTATAGGGTCAATAACTTCCGAGCTGGAGTGTGAATTCTTTGCCATTACATCTGCAGTTTTAGCATGTTGTGCTTCATCTAAGTTCCTTGTAAATCAGAAGTGAGTTCTAACTGAATTGTCATTCTGTTCAATAGGATGTTTGGATCAGGCAGAGAACATAACTTCACCCGTCCCAATGAAAAGGGAGAATACGAAGTAGCTGAAGGAATTGGCTCAACTGTGTTTCGTGCTATTCTGGTGATCTTTTATTTTCAATAGTACAATTTAGCCAACAGGAGGTGTGGATTTTATAATCCCTGAAACTGGAAAAGCTGAACACTTTCTATATTTAAAAACTACACAGGCACATAATAGAAGTTTGACAGAGATCCTGGTGAGGCAATATTTCTCTGCTTGATGTGACATTTTAAATACAATCTTCTATAAATAAGTGATTATTTTTCCTTTTGAAAGAATACCTTGATATGGAAATGATCCTTTTATTTTTAAGTGCAGTTGTGCTTCCAGCCAAGTACTCCCGGGGTTTGGCTAAGCCTCAGGAATCAAGGATTATGAAAGATTTCATTTATTTTTAAACAGGTTTTTTTTGTAAACGTATAATTCAAAAAGCCATTTTGGCTTTATTTTATCAGCTCTTTTTCTTGATTCTTTTGCAGTGGATGAAATAAGTTATTTCAACAGAACGTACAGTAGGTGGCAGTTACACTTGCAGAAAAATGGGAAGTGCAGTCTGCAAAGAAAATTAGACTGCCTTAAACATTATCACAATGCAGTCCGGCTGCTGTACTGCTTTGTTGGCTGAGCTAGTGTGGTGGAAGCTGAGTGATGTGTAAATAGTAAGCCATAAAAATGAATGTCATACTTAAATGTTCAGTTTCAAGAATTTGAAATTTAAAATAGAAACGTAATACAGCTAAAACTTGAAAATGACTTTTCACTTGATAGTGGCCCTTCTATTCTGGAAGCTCTAAGTCTGAGGATAAATATATGTTGAACATATGAATCACGTGGTTCAGTCTTTGTTTTTGAAGATTGCAATACAAAGCATTAGGATTTATGAATGTGAAAAAGGTCCTTTAATAGTTAATGAAATGTTTCTATCAGCAGATGGTTTAGTCTAATATTTGTGCTTTTTCTATTTTATAAGGATTACTATAAAACTGGGATTATACGTTGTCCTGACGGAATATCTATTCCTGAACTAAGAGAAGCATGTGACTATCTTTGCATCTCCTTTGAATATAGTACTATCAAATGTAGAGATCTCAGTAAGTATGGAATTTATTACAATAATTGTAGTGTACATTTGTTAATTAAAATGTACACATAGTTTACTTAGTCTTGATGTTACTGTAAAATATTGTAAGACAATCAAATGCATAATCTGGAATGTGTAGAACGTTATGGGGGATCAAACTTTCTCACTCCCTCCTGTGCACCAGATCAGCACAGCCCTTGTAACAGGTGTTTCATTAAAGTCCTTATTTATTCATGTATATCTTTGTGTAGACAAGTTGAGAAATATCAGCAGTTGGATGACAGCAGAGATCTTTTGGGAACAAATACATAAGGTGCAGTTAATGAACAGCTCTCCCCATCATTTGTTACTTAGGGCTGGTCTACACTGGGGGGGATCGATCCAAGATACGCAACTTCAGCTATGCGAATAGCGTAGCTGAAGTCAAAGTATCTTGGATCGAATTACCTGGGGTCCAGATGGCGCAGGATCGATGGCTGCGGCTCCCCCGTCGACTGCGCTACCGCCGCTCGCTCTGGTGGAGTTCCGGAGTCGACGGTGAGTGCGTTCGGGGATCGATATATCGCGTCTTAACGAGGCGCGATATATCGATCCCGGATAAATCGATTGCTACCCGCCGATACGGCAGGTAGTGAAGACGTACCCTTAGAAAGTTGGTCATTCTCTAATTTCAGTGTTTTCACAGTAAAAGTGACAAACTGTCTTGATGAGAAATGGATGTATAAAATACAATGTTTAGCATCTATGACTGTATTTTCCAGGCTTAGAAGAGCCAATACTGAAACAAGTCTTTTGGTCCAAATAGAGTAGGCACAAAATTTTTAATAAATAAAAAGTGTATCTTAGATAGTATTTCAAGTTTTTAAGTAATATACTGGCATACACGTTTTTGCATTCATGAGTCTATATTTCTGATACTTGTAAGCTCATATTAGTGTAATGTCCCACCTAGAGGGAATTCCTCAGAATTGAGACCTGGGAGTTTCCCCAGACTGGAAGAAGAGCTCTGTGTAGCTTGAAAGCTTGTACCTTTGTTAAGCAAAGCGATTCTTTTCCCCAAGAATCAGGCAAGCACAGACAATACTGAAGGGGGTTTATTCATGGTACTGGGAAGACTGATAAACAGCTTCAAAGGTGTGGGGTTACAGTGACCAATTATATTCCTTTCTTTTATCACTTCATTTGCATTTATCTTGTTCTTACAGAGACAAACATTGTTTCAATGACAGAGAACGCACTTAACATGACAGTGACAGGAACTGAATATACGCATCAAACTGTTTTGATTACATCAATTATTCGTGAATACCTTAAGGCGAAGGGGTGGGGTGGGGGTGAGTGTTTACAATATCCAGAGGGCTGTGAAGGGAGGGTTTGTTCTGTTCTAAGAGCCGAGTTACTGGGCGGACATTTGATCATATAAGTTTATCAGGTGTTTACAGTGTCAGTGTCCTTGGGCTTCTAAAGCATTCCTGCTTGATCTGCGGTTTCTGTCTTAGCTGTTAGCTAAATTTTAACTCTTGCCTGACACCTTCCACCAACATAAGTTAGCCAAATAAAAGCTATTACCTTACGTACCTTGTTTCTCTCATATCCTGGGCTGCTACAATACTGCAAACTTTTTTTAGCAAATACGAGGGGAATTTTACAAATCACTATCATACATGTACCAGAAATACAAGAAAAATGTTATCACTTAACTAGATTATACAACCATGTCTTTCTACATTATCAGGTTACTCTGTTTGACAGGGGAATAGCAAACTGCAAGACAATCCTTCCGATACAAACCTTGACACATTATTTTTGGCTATTTAAATTGAAAGGCAGTTCTGCTTTTGCTCATACTAATAAACTGAAGGAAATCTATCAGATCACTTAACAGTCAAAGGAATTGACTTATGCCTTGTTTTATTTCGTTATGGGCGGATGTGTGCTGCTGTTCAGTTTTAATTCCAGCCTGCATTTCTCTACCATGATTCCCAATGTCAGTACGCTTTTTATGGGTTTGATTTCAGGTGCTCTTATGCATGAATTATCAAATGATGGTGCTCGCAGACAGTTTGAATTTTACCTTGAAGAAATGATTCTTCCACTGATGGTAGCTAGTGCCCAGAGCGGCGAGAGAGAGTGCCACATTGTTGTGCTTACGGATGATGATGTGGTTGATTGGGATGAAGAGTATCCTCCACAGATGGGAGAGGAATATTCACAAAGTAAGTCTGATTTTATACTTTTATTGAATTTAGCTCTACCAAAGTGCTCTGTTGACTTTGCATCAGTATTAAACTCAGGCACTATTAGAGCTTTACAACATCCTCACTGCTGCTAGTGCGCAGATTATTTGTATTTGGTATGATGATATGCTGTATCAGTTGAAGTCAAGAAAATGCAGCCATGTTAAATTGCACTCTGTTCAAAGACAGGAATAAAATACTTCCTAAAGGACACAAGCAGTTGAGGGGGAAAAATACTTTCAAACAGATCTAGTTGGAAAGCATTTGAAGAATGATTCCCATTTTTGGCCAATTCTACTTTAAAATGAAGAATTGGTTTACAGAAGATAAATGGATCGAGTGCAGCAGCCAATGTTCTCTTACTTTGTTATGAAAACATTTTTAACAGTTTGGTCCATAAGTAAGTTAGAAGCAATTGATAACGAATTCCCTTCTGCTCATGCACAGTATCTTTGTGCAGTTTGAAGTTCCTTTCCAGTCTGAGTACGTGGATTCAATGTATTTAAAAAGTTGACTTTTTTGTGCTCCAACAAATAAAAGGGCCTCAAAGGCTTTCTTTTTTAATCTGACACAATGCAAACCTCTCAAGTAACTTTTGTTAAAACTTTACCAAAAACTCAGTCAAGGTGAATTTTAATCTTGAGAAACTTGAGTTTCTTCTCTTTCCCTCCCACCCCCCCTCAATGTTTGAGGGAATGAAAATAGTTCAGTTGAAAATAATTTCAGACAGTATGTGTAGGCATGGCAGAATTTGATTTTTGTTTTTTAATTTCAACGGAAAATACTAACGTTTATTTTTAACCATTTTTTGATTTTTATTAATTTAAATTTTCACAGTTGGAATTTGTAGTCAAAGAATAGAGGGTCAGACAATTAATGACAGATGTTGAGATTCAAAAAGTTAAAGCTTTATAACTGTTAAAAACACATGGTCAATGTGTCATGTCAAAATATACAAAATAAGTATACTTAAATCACGAAGTTCTCAAACAGCATTTTCTTTCTTTGCCTGTCTATAAATTTTAATTATTGATGGAAATATTTTTGTCAGTTTGTGTACTTGGTGACATTGATCTTTACTGACATTTATCAATAAAAATCTAATACTTCCAAGCCCAAGTATGAGTACTGTCACTGTTCTAGCAGAGCAAAGCAAAGAAGACAGGTCAGACTTCTAGCAATCTTAAGGAGGCAGTAACTGTCTCAATTTAAAAAAAAAAAAAAAAAAAAAGTAATTAGTTCTGTCCAGGGCTTTGGAGCTGTGCTCCGGCTCTGCTCCAGCTCCAGGCAAAAACCTGCAGCTCCACTGCTCCGAAGCTGCTCTAGTTCCGGTCTCCACTCCAAAGCTGTTTGTTTATTACACACTCTCGTGTTTTCTCTGGGAATCCTACACAGCTTGTGAAGGGGTCTTTTTTGTGTGTAAATCTCTGCAATTCCTATTTTCTGAGAAATAACATAGCTTGAAAACAGGAAAGGGTTGTGGACTACTAACCTAAATTACTGAGAAGTTTCCTCTGTATTTAGCAGGCTCCACTTCTCAATGGAGCGTCTGCCCTTTTAGGAAACTTTTTTTTCTCTAAAAGAAATAACGAAAGCTTAACTCTAATCCACTTGCTAAGTAGATTGGCAAGCATTTTAACATGTGTGCAAGGCAATCTATCTATATGCGGAACACATCTTAGAACTTTTTACCTTTCTTGGGATTCATTGTAGTTTAATTTACACTACAGACTCTGCCATGTCTCCATTCTGAGCGCCTTCAAGAAAACATCAGTCTATAAAAACATGAATGAAATCAGTGGGAGAAACCATCCAGACCATCAGTTGACAATACCCTTTAATTGTGTTTGAAAATATGCCTTTATTTTTCTCATATTTCAATCTTAGTTGACTTATAACATCCTAGGAACTTTTTTAATAGTTTCAACTGGAATTACAGATTTAAATAGGATGATGGAATATGAGCTCATGATTCACCCATATGCTTGAATACTAGGTAACTTTACATTGTGGTGTTTATTAACCCCCTCTGGCCTCATTTGTAAACACCACTTAGACCATCTTCATTGTACAACTAGAGGCTAAAAACTTCCAGTACAACTTTTTTATTAATCTCTGAAATGCAATTTCCCCAGTTATTTACAGCACAAAGTTGTATAGATTCTTCAAGTATATTGAAAACAGAGATGTGGCCAAATCGGTTCTGAAGGAAAGGGGGCTCAAGAAGATTCGATTGGGTATTGAAGGTAAGAGTAATTTTCATTGCTTCCAAGCTAATCCTTTGGCAAAGGGCATTTCTGTGCTTCTGCCCCTCTGTACAGCCACTGTCCCTACCTTGCTACATGAGCTATTGTAAGTCAGTGGTATTAGCCTATTAGTCTGTTTTATGGTGGAGACTAATTTGTTCACCTTGTTGGCTTATCTTGTATCCAAATTCTAACATACCTTCCCACTGCAGAGCTTTCTTTGACTTATCAATGAGTGGTTGGTTCTGCTGCATCCTGTGACCTTAATTCTGGATTTCCTAACTTTCAAGTGTTTTCTTTGCTATCTAAATAATCTCATAATGGAGATTTTTAATGTAAAATTATATATACAAATATTTCTCATGACCTGCTCACATAGACAAACTGACCCCTCTCATAGTCTTCTATAGAAAGCTGCCATGACTGGACTGGGGGGGGAGTGGGAAGGAATTGGGTCACTCTGAACTTTAGGGAGCTTTAAGGATCTTGTCCTCTGCTGTCTACTCTGCTGGTAGAAAAATAGGAAAAGCTTTTTAAGCTTACTGAACACTGGTTTTCCATAAATAAGAATTTAGTAACTCAAAAAAGCAGTAAGCCAGATGTTATGGAAATTGTCAAGATAAATTTCCCCCCAAAAGTAGTTTGAACAGTGTTGGCCAGCCGTATTCATGACAACCTTCTTCTAGCCTAGAAGGGCTGGACTCTGTTCCCTTTATATACCCCATTAGCACAACGTTAGTCAGGCAAAGGACCGCTGAAATGTGTAGTGTCCCTAAATTTTTAGAGCATGAGTGCAGGAACAAGAACTGAGTTAGGCTTGAACTCGGCTCCCAGAAACCCAGTAGTGGAGATTTAAGGAAAGTGAACATAGTTATGATCTTAAATAAATAGCCCCACAAATGCAGTGTTTGGGACTATATGTCTGGGCCCCCACAGAAATAAAACTGGAGACAACTTTCCATACTTAGTAATGAGAAATAAAATACCACTTGGCTGCATTTTTCTCTTCCTGCCCCCAAAGCAAATATGGAAACCAGTTTTGCTTTGCTGCAGAAGTTATAGTAATGTACTATTGTCACTAGTCATTGTTTGAAATGAGGGGAAAAATGCGTGGGACCTGGCCTGGAGAACTCATGCCAGCATATTATTGTTTCACCACTCTGGGGGTTCACATCTCAAACCTCATCCCTTGCTCTCCAGGCCAACAGTGCTCTGAGGGAGCATACCAGCATTCTGTCTGGAGGGGAGAGTTACTAGCATTACTTTTGCAGGCATTCTCTTCACTAGGTCTAGAAAGACTTGCTTTAGTAGTAAATGGCCTTAGCATTTTTTCCCCTTGGATTTTGGCTAATTTGTGTTTGGTTTGTAAACTGGGGAATGCCTGGTGTTAAAAAACAAACAAAAAAAAACCATGGTGGTGTCGGCATCATTCTGTATGCTAATCTGGAAATGGACTTGCTTATCTTCATTGTATCTCAACCTTCTGGTTGGCTGGTTGTGTACATGCTCTGAAGCTGAGCTGGTGAAGGAGAACTTTGAGCTAAGTAGTACTGGAAACTTTAATTGTCATTTTGTTCTAATATTTTTAGGTTACCCCACATACAAAGAAAAAGTGAAGAAACGGCCAGGTGGGAGGCCAGAGGTGATTTACAACTATGTCCAAAGACCATTCATTCGGATGTCTTGGGAAAAAGAAGAAGGAAAGAGTCGGCATGTTGACTTTCAGTGTGTAAAAAGTAAATCTATTACAAACCTAGCAGCAGCTGCAGCAGATATCCCCCAGGACCAGCTAGTGGTAATGCACCCCACACCACAAGTGGATGAGCTGGATATTCTACCTATTCATCCTCCACCCAGCAACAATGATGTGGACCCGGAGGGACTAAACCCAGCACTCTGATTCAGATTCTTATTCAAACAAAAGCATGCTACTTTAAAAAGTGACTCTCTCTCTCATACTGCACTGCAATTCCAGCTTTTCTTCATTGTGTAACACAGTGTTTAGGATATTGCAGAATGGGCTTTCTTAGAGACCAAAGGAGTATCTAATCGTGGTTTTTAAAGAGTACAACTAAAACATCCTGAGGTTCCAGTTATGTACATGTATTTGTTTGAGTAGGTTTGCGATATTGGTTATTTGTATGCTGGACTGTCCTCCTCCCTCTAGGCCCATCAAAAACAATGGGATCTGCTGGCTACTGTACATTCAATATTGTTACATGGAAGGCAAAATGCAGAATCGGAATTGATAGTAGCACTTTATGAATGGCTGCTTGATAAATGGATTCTCAAAGCCATGTTTTATAAATGTGTTGCACAATGCTAACTTTAACAAAGTGCTTCTATCAAAGTCTTTCTACTCATTTAAATGTGAATAGATGGACTCTTAAATGTATTGTATATGATCGAGCACAAAATGATTACCACTGGGGTTTTTGGATTGAGGACATTATTCAATTACCCATTTAACATCCTGCCCAACTCAAATTTCTCCAGTGAATTTTTTCACTTGTTTGTAATGTGAGCCATGTTCAACGATTGTGAACAATTGATGGGGGATTTCTCTTAAATTTTGCCTTACCTGAATTTGTTGATGGAAATATTTATTTAGTAAAAGTTTGTAATAAGTGTCATGGAATAGAAAAATGCAGATGGTTCACTCTTCATTTATTAAATGATTGTAAATTCAAGTTTTTCATTCAAATAAAATTTCCATTATTTTAATCAGTTTGACACGAGTTATCCCTTACCAAAGATTATATATACTATGTATAAATTCCAGTGACTATCTGTGCACTTACTCCTTCTCCACCTCTAGTCTTAGAGGAGGAATATAATGTGTTAATAATGGAAGGCATGGTGTCAGTCTTCAATTTTTCCCTTCCTTATCAGCCATCAAATACCAGTTAGATTCCCCATTGCTGGGATTCCTATCTTCTGAATCAAAATATTAAAAATTGTTCGCATCTTGACGCCAACTAGATAAGAGGTTGTATTGCTGGGGGGTTACTAGAGAAGCTGTTTCGACTACAGGACATACTTACAAGAGGCAAAAATGTCATAAACAATCTGTTTCTTCTCCCAAAATAAAAACCTGATGACATTCCTCCATTAGGAAGTCATCAGTTGTGGAAGTAAGGCAATATGGTTAAACTATAATTCTCTCCATTTATCAAATGGATGCACTTCCAAAGATAGTTCATGATGATAATTTTTAAGTTACCGGAATTATAGAAGAACTAACTCTATATAAAAAAAGCAAACATGTTAGAAATGTGTTTAACTGTAAAGTGTGTGTGTATATGAAATTGGCTGAAAGCAGTGAGCTGAGAATGAAGCCTTGGGACTGAATGTTTCCCTTTTTTTCCATTTTGAAAGTAACAAGGCACAATCTATGGCTTCTACCATACTTCTTATGTGGGGTCTTATCAGAATTTTTTTATTATAAAAAAAGTAAATGCTGCATTTTAGAACAAGGGAAACATATTTATTTTAAAAATATTTAACTGTCTAATACATTACACTTTAACAATATTTATAGTAAAGGATTCTGACAAGAAAGAATAAACAGCTTTATGATACAATTAGTATAAGAAATATCCACATGGGAGATCTTTTTGTAGTGTAAAAACACATCATACATCTGAAATGACCGTTTGCATATAAAAGCTACCAATGATAACAGTGCTGAGTTGCACAGTGATTAAAAAAAAATTCAAAAAGAACAGAATCCCAAAATATACAATTAATGCAAGCTATCCACAGCTAACCAAATCCATAATGCAAGAACACTGTAGCATGTTTTATCTCCACTTTGTCTGAAATGACACATGGTAGGATGAGGTGTGTGTTCTGATATGGCTTTTATGAAATTCAAACATAAAAGCTATTCTCATAATCCAAGCTTCACAGACTGTAGAACTCCACCAATAATGCACTTTGATATTCAGATGCTGAATTAATATGTAGCATTTACAAGGGCCACGGTAAGTCGCTAAAATCCACAGGGCCTCCGAGGCCTGCATCTGCTTCCAAAAGGCTCATTATAACTGCCATTGCAGCTTCGTCGTTGCTGGGGCTGCTTGATCCTTGGTCGTTGTCTATCATATCTATGCCTATGTGAGAGTTCTCCCCTGTGAAAGTATTAAAAGAAAACTGCAGCAAGCATTTAAAATATGATTTTATATATTGTATAAAGTGATTGCTCAGAAAAATGTCAATCATTAACTGTGTTGGAAGTGAGTATGCTAAACTGCATTTGGATAGGTGGCGGGGGGGATGTTTGATGGCAAATGCACTCCTCAGCGTACAGTACAGAGCTGGGATCTCATCCCGATGACAGAAAAATTACCTACAGGATTTGTGCTAACCGTGGAGCTGCATGGGGAGTTAGTGGAGGACAAGGGCTGTGGGAGGTGTGTGAAAGGGGTAGAATGTCAGGGTGAGCAGTTTCAAGTAACCAATGTGCCAGCCTGGTGGGGGGCCTTGGCCACTTCCAACTCATTCTATTTAAAAAAAAAAAAAATCCAATTTCATTTTTTCAGTAAAATGAGTTGAAAATGGCCATTGGGCTGTTGAAAAGAAGCTGAACTTTTGAGGGATAGAAAGTGAGGGGCTCAAATAGTCCAAGTAAAATGTTTAAGTGTTTGAAAGCCATATAGGGTAGATGTTTATAAAACACTATTTTCTTATCATTTTGCTAGGAATTTTCCTTCATATGGGAAAGATTCATTGTATAAACTACCATTTTATGTATTTTAATTGTTTTGTGAATGAGCAAAAGATCATGCCAAGGTGTGCATAGAGCTGAGATATGTCAGACATCAGGTAAACAATGGGGTTTGCTGCTATAACCAATTAAGCTGTAACGTATTTATCAGCACAGAGCTTTAAAGGCATTTATTACTAATTTACTTTTGAAGACTATTACTTGGTCTTTGTCCTAAAATGTTCTTAAGCCTAATTTTATTCTAGATAAAGTTTTGTGTAAAGATGATGCTTTGAGATGGCTAGAGTTATATTTGTCATACTTCTCTGAACTATAGACTTAATTGTATGACTGTGCTTACCAAGAATGGAGGAGTTGTCGGAATATGGATAGCCAGAATTATCCTGGATCTGCCCAGATAGTAAACCAGCAGAGGGAATGTCTGGAGTTCCACCATTCAAAATCTAGAAACAAATGAAAAATGTAAATTTCTAGTGTCCTGTGGTACTCATGCTGCTCTCAGCCTTAAACTATGTAGCACATCTGAAAAAGGAGGGCCTACAGCAAGTCTTAGGATCCGAACATATGAACTTAAACTGCGTTCCAGTGAGACTTCACAGCAGGATACTTTAATATTAAATGTGGTGAAGACCGGGGGAGAGATGCGAGACAATCTACCTGCAAACCAACTTTGTTAGAAGTTAAACACCACCTACAACATGAAATTATCTTAAAATGCTTCATGCTTACTATTGTATCAATCTTAAGCCTCAGTGAGGAATGGGCAAAGTTTATTTGCCCAGTGAAAGTGAGACGTGTCAAAGCAATGTCAAACACTGGAAAGTAAAGGAACTGCTATAAAAGGTACTGTAACCAATTATCTTTAGATGGCAGCGCTTTCTTCAGAAACACCTGCTTTTTATAAACAACATTGCTTATTTTTTTAATTTTTTTTGCAGCACTGGGTTCTTGCTATGGAATTTCTAAGTTCCACCATTTGTAAATTTCAAATAGAGCCATTTATAAAATACATTTGAACCAACCCCCCGTCCCCCACTGCAAGGCCAACACTATTAGAGGTTGTAATGATTTTGTCTAATTCCTGATGCCTAGAAGGTGAGTATTTATTTGTAATCTGGGTAGTGCCTAGGTGCTGTGCAAACACACAGGCTACAGTCCCAGCCCTGAAAAGCATACAATCTCTAGTGTAATCCTCTTGATACAGAGTGCCATGGGGTTGCTCAGCTTGTTCTGGCTAGTAACATTCCATTGGTGAGTATCTGCATTACAAAGACCCTACCGGATGCCCTGAATAGAGATGGAGGGTGGTTGTTTTTTTTTTGCCCCATGCCCTAATATAAAGGGCAATAAGGAAGCAAAAATAAAAATAAAAATTGATTTTAGTTGAAACTACTCAGTTGTGCTTATATTAGAGGTCATTTAGTTCTGAGCTTGCTCTAAGGAATATATCCACAAGAATAATACTTAGGCAAAATATAGCCTGATGCTCCACTGCCCTGCAACTTGTCTAGTTATTTCCATCTGTAAAGTGAGTGCAAAGAGGATGGAAATAACGAAACTGAATTGGTAGCATTTTTACTCTCATTTTGCTTCCTTGCTCTGTGTGTAGTGATTTATACTAGTGCAGAGAATCAGGCCATTTGACTAAGGGCTTCTTGAGATGGGAAAGATTTAGGTGTTACCATGGTGTAGTTACACTGGTATAACCCCTTCCCTGAATTCGGACACTTGGTCTGGTGACATAAGCTAAACAAAAAAGCACTGTTCTCAGAGATTGTCCCCCCCACATAGGGATTTTATTGGTGTAACTGCAGCTGTTTAAATTCACAACTCAGGTAATATCAAAACCCATCCCCATATAGCTAAGACTTCAGTTTTTTAGCCTTATATTAACATCTAGTTTCTCCATAAGTAAATCGCTTTAATGGTATTTTCAGTGGTGATCTCTTCTGTTTCTTCCATGATACGCCAGCTGAGATTGCTTCTAAAGCAGCCCTACTCCTTCCTTCATTGAATGGAACCACTGCTCTCTTTCTAGAACCAAAATGTAGTGTTTCCCTCCAGGGGAGCCCTGGCACCATGCCTTGAATTTCTGGCCAAAGCTGCACGTATAGTTGGTGGTTTCTTTATACCAGTGTAGGTTACGATAAGAAACTACTCCATTGGGAAACGCTCTGCAAGGATTTTTGTACAATACAGACTCTGCTAGCAGCAGGTATAACACCGCAATTACTACGCTTGATCATGGCTCATGGGGCAAGAGAAACAGCATCTGGTTACAATCGCTGTTAAGTTTTGTTATGTAATATAGGTAGAGGTTGTAGTAACATTTTAGTTTAGTTTGGAGAGGGGTGAGTTCTCCTCCCAAGGTACTGTTTGGGTTTTTTATGCTTTTTGTATTTTCTCCTAGGGAATTTGAATTCTATGATACACTCTATCTGTGAATATGCCTCAAGCTACGTATATACTACAGTTTATGGCGGTATAAATTATGTTGCTCAGGGGTGTGAATAAGCCACCCCTCCAAGCAATGTAAGTTACTCTGACCTAAGTGCTGGTGTGGACAATGCTGTGTCAGCGGGAGAAGCTCTCCTGCCGACATAGCTACCGCTGTTCACAAAGGCTCCTGTTGGCTTAGATCATCTGCACTAGTAGCACTACAGTGGCAAGCTGTGTAGTGTATCCATAGCTTTAGTCTGATGGGATTTCTAGGCTTCTGATGGCACTGCAAGGATATTTAGAATACTAACTTGTTTAAACAAAGAGAGCGAAGTATATGGCTGCTGTCACTCATTGATTTGTCTCAAGTGACTATTCTCTTTCATAAGCATTTATTGAAAATGGAGCAAATAACTTCTGTTCTGTCTGTCATCTAGACCCATGAAACTCCGAACATTAGCTATACATTCAGAATTTGAAGTATCAAAATGTTGTGTTCTCTGAGTCACTGTGGTTTGTATTAAAGAGACTGCATTGCCAAGCTTTTGAAAAGTAATATGAAATTAGCTGTACTATAATTTACTATTTTGCACTACTTTGAATGCCTGGCTTGCAAACTTCTGTGCCTACTGATTTAACAGCACGATTGTTGTTTTACAGTTATATTTTCCTTTTGTACAGTGGCTTAGAGATGTGTGAACTGCTATAGTTAGTACACTGCTGCCATTGTGGGTACAAGGAGAATAAATTAAACTAGTAATTATTAAAATTAAATGTAGGGCACCACATCTGTATTGATTCTTGGCAAGGATATTTTCACACTGAAATGTCTGGGTTAATACACTAGCTATTTAGCCAAGGAGATGAAAATTCATCTCTTGATTAAGGTCATACTTAATCTCTAGTCTCTACCCAACCTTCTTATAAAACCATACAGATCAGCATGATTGGCTTTCAATGTTCAAAAGTACAGGACAGGCACAGCAAGGCTTATGTCCATTAGTTTGAGGCTCAAATCTCATTTTCATGGATCCTATAGTTACCACAAACCTAGCAAAAAATAAATCAGACTTGTTTGGTAGAAGCCTGTGAGTTGCCCACTCAACTTTGCAGCCTAAATGGATGGATCATCCATAGTCGAGTGTATTTGTTGGGATGCAAAATCTAGATGATCACCTAGGTTCCAGGTGATGATGGCTTGTAACTGCTACATGTTGCCTGAGGTGATACTAGCCAAATACTGAAGCACTTTTGAGTTGTTTTAGTGCCTGAGTGTATGATTATGGAATTAAATCTTTTTCATAAAGAAAAAGCAGTCGGCTGCTTTTGCTCTTTTTACTTAGGTAATGACTGTTAAAGGATATACATGTATCCTAATGAAAGAATATAGCTAAATAGTAGTTCCAAAGAAGCACCAAGGCTACATGTAAACTTCTCAGTCTGCTTTATTATGTATTTGTAATAGTAGCATCTGGGAGCCCTATTTATGGATCAGGGCCCCCACGGTGGGAGGGGTGTTTCTATGCACGTATTTGCTATGCTACTTTAAGGGAGATTCAAAATTGATTGTGCTATATGACTGCCTGAGGGATATTTCATACATTTATAAACACAGTAGAATTGAAATATTGTAACAGAGGTTGGTTGGTTGCAAATTAAACATCTTCCCCTAATGGTAAAGGGAATTCTCATTGACCATCTAGTCAGTCTCTCTGGCAACCGCTTCTGTCGTCTCAAGGCTTGAATTTGCAAATCCATACTTGTACAAATACTTCTGTTGACTTAAATGGGACAATTCCTGTGAGCAGCAGGCTCCAGCCTCTACTCATCTAGATGCTGTGTATTCAGCTAATAAATAATTGTGCAATAAACAGTGTATGAAGTTATGTTCTTGTCTTTTCCATTACAAGGATACTAAAGTAATTAACTAGCTTGCTGGCAAGGAAAAACAAGGTAAGGTGCATGGCACCAGGGCTAAAGGTCACAAGACAATGAAAGTAGTTACAATCAATTCTCTACTACAGCAATAGTACAGTAATCAGTACTGTCATAAATCTCTTTGATCTTTAACCTAATGAGCCTATGGTCCTAATAATGGGGCTGGTGACATCACAAATGAGAGAGCTGTAATTATAACCTGATACACAATACACATATAAAGGTAATTAACTCGTATTTCTAAAATTTCTGTATACACTGGATTCTGTTTATTAGCAACTTCTGTTCCCAGCAAAAAGTTGCCATTATCTGGAAGTTGCCAATAAACAGAAGACAGGTTTGTAGGCTACAATCAGGGAAAGCAGCACTGGGTGGGACATGCATTCCCTGGCTGCAGCCCTGCCTGCAGGCACAGCGGTAGTAGGGAGGGGGGCTGCAGCCCAGCTTTCCACAGGCAGCAGGTATGCTGGGGCCTCAGGGGCTGCCGGCACTGTAATTCCTCCTGCACTCTACAAGCTATGCCCAGCCTCAGCATGTCCCACAATTCCTTCTCTAGCTGCAGCCCCTCCGTGCCAGGGCAGAGCACAGCCTGGAGAGCACAGGGAGAGGTACTGTACAGCTCCCCAGCAAGTGAGCTTTAGCTTCCTCCCAACTGCTGCTCTGTCCAAAGCTGCCCGCCCCCACCCCCGCCCCCAGCCTGCAGTGCCAGGACTCCAGCAAGGCCTCCCCCTTTGTGTAGGTGGCAAGTCCCCAGCCAGGTCTGCCAAGTGCTTCCTTCCCTGGTTGCAGCCCCAGAAACCTGCCTGCAGCTGAGGCCTTTCTTCCCAAAAAAATTCTCCATAGGCATCACACTATTGCCAATATACAAATCTCATTAACATTAAAGTCAATGGGATGGGACTGGTTCCTGGCAAAATGCTGCTAATAAGCAAAGTTGTTAATAACATTGCTATTAGGAGGAATCTATTGTATTTAGGAAATTTATGTGAAATAATATCTCTGGCTTGATAAAAATGCATTTGGGGATGTGAGAACTGGCACACTAAGTGATCCCCTGTAGGTGGCGCAAGACAATTTTCTTTGAAAGTTGACAAGTCTTCAGCAAGAAAGATCTTGTGTTTATTTTCAGAAAGGGCAAAAAACATTATCCCTAGACCCATATTTTCCAAACTTAAGGTCCAACTTTAAATAGCTGACATAATTTTAAAAGTTTACCTACCACCTGCAGCTCTCAATGAAGTAAATAGGAAATGCAGGTGTTCAGCATCTCTGAAAATCAGACCACTTCTTTAGTAGCCTCTTTGTCAGCATTCATATTTGAATATTTGTTGGTCTGGGTGTATGTTTTATCATATTGAGAATGTTTAAGGTGACCAGTTTTGTAATAATCAGGAGGTCTCATTAGTAGCTTGTTCTGTTGTAAGCTTTAGACAAAGTCACTGTACATAACAGAGTTTCTACATGAGAAAGCAAATGAATGGAATAGATAAAACTATTTACATAATGAGCTGACCCAAACCCAATGTGAAGGTGATATCCACTATTGCTTAACCTGTCTTTTGCTTACCTCCAGCAAAAACATGTAATCCGGGCAATGTCATGCTATTTTCTGGGTCATTCCCTTGAACTGATACGACATTTGCAGTCTTGCATGCAGCATACATTGTTTAGTTCATTCAATAAAGGGACTTCGTTAAAAAAAATTTAGAAGGGTACTAGAATATTTAGCATTCAGCATGTTTCCTAGGGAAGTGCTTTTATTTCTGGAGATATTTAGCATAACAAGGTTTTTTACCATACTGTTTTTTAATTACCATTTTCACAGTGACTCTTGTTGATATAGGCTTTTTTGTTAAGTACCTAATGCTTATGACACACAGCATCATGGGAAAACTTATCAATATTCTTGTGTAGATCTCAGAATCCAGATTTACTCTAGCACACTAACACACCAATGCACATGGAAGAATCTGAATATCACATTACTCTAATATTATAAATATGTACATCCAGTGGTAAAGAGGCAGAATCAGTCTTAGGACATAGCATATAGCTCTTGATAAAATACACTGTATTACCAGGCAGGACTAAATTAAAAATTCTTGGGGCCCTGGCCACAGAATATCTTGAATTCCTCTCCTCTTCCCAATAGGATTAAAAGACATTTGAAGGATTAACAGAATAAGGGAACACCGCATGCACGTATCAGACTTAGATGGTCCCTGCCCCAAGGAGCTTACAATCTTTTAGTTCTGTATTTATATGGCACCTAACACAATGGTGCCCTGATCAGTGACTGGGGCTCCTATGTGCTACAGACATACAAATAATTAATAATTGCTTTCCTTCCTGCAGCTACATCCATTCTGAATAATGGCCTACTTCCTTACTTTTTCCCCAGTAGCTGCTCTGGGAGATGGAAGCGAATGGTTGCTTGCAGCTCTATAATCTCTGATTAAATGTGAAGTGGTTTCACCAACAGCATTTTCCACAGCTTCCCACCTTCTCCTACAAAGAAGGCCCCAGGTAATCAGAAGCAAAATGAGCCTAAATTCTGCAGCAGTTTGATTTCAATATGGAGGTTTTTCATTAATTATGAAAATATCAGCACAGTAGTTTCATTGTTGATATTAAATTAAGTTCACACTATTTGTAGTGACATACTGAAAACATTTTTGTACTGACAATGTATAATTGCCCCAGAACAGTCTGTGGGAAAATTGGATCTGGCCCTGTTGGGGTTTTGTCAGCCGTGGAGGTATGTTAAGCATTTTGAGATGGTGCAATAAGAACATCTGTTGGATGTATCATCTAAAATGATAAATGGTGTTGACACTCTTAGATTTGAGTTAATGCCCCGTTCAGCTTAATAGGAAGTTCACACCTCTGGGGGATATTGTTTTAGACTTTCTGCAGAATATAAGGCTTGTCTACACTGGAAGCACTGCAGCCGTACTGTTTCAGTGTAGACACTACTGATGCCGATAGGAAGGGTTCTCCTGTCAGTATAGGTAATCCACCTCCCCAAGAGGCAGTAGCTAGGTTGACGGAAGAATTCTTCCACTGACCTAACGCTACCTACATTGGTGGTTATGTCAGCTTAACTACATTTCACACCCCTGCACAATGTAGCTGGGTTAATCTAACTTTTTTGTGTAGGCCAGGCCTTAAGAAAATCCTACGGCAGTTTACATCCTGCTCACATTTTCAAAGTTAGTTTTGGAAGTAGGAGGGTTAGAAATAATGCCACTATATAAATCCATGGTACGCCCACACTTTGAATGCTACGTGCACTTCTGGTCACCCCATCTCAAAAATATATATATTAGAATTGAAAAAAGTACAGAGAAGGGCAACAAAAATGATAAGGGGGATGGAACAACTTCCATATGAGGAGAGATTAAAAAGACTGGGACTGTTTAGCTTAGAAAACAAATGACTAAGGGGGGGGGGGGGGGACATCATAGAGGTCTATAAAATTGTGAATAATCTGGAGAAAGTGAATAAGGAAGTGTTATTTACCCCTTTGCATAATACAAGAACCAGAGGTCACCCAATGAAATTAATAGGCAGCAGGTTTAACACAAACATTAGGAAGTACTTCTTCCCACAGCACACAGTTAACCTGTGTAACTTCTTGTCAGGGGATGTTGAGAAGGCCAAAACTACAACTGGTTTCAAAATATAATTAGATAAGTTCATGGAGGATAGGGTCCATCAATGGCTATTAGTCAAGATGATCAGGGATCCAGCCCTATGCTGTTGGTGTCCCTAAACCTCTGACTACCAGAAGCTGGAACTAGAAAACAGGATAGATCACTCGATAAATTGCCATTTCATTTATTTCCCTCTGAAACATGTGGAATGGGCCACTGTCAGAAGACAGGATACTGGCCTAGATGAACCATTGGTCTGACCCAGTATGGCCATTCTTATGTTCTTATGAAATAATTTAATAAAATGAAAAGTTTAGATACTGGAACACAGCTCTGTCACAAGGAGACGGGGGATTGCATGGCCATAGAATTCTTGCATACAAAGGGTTCTAGAGCATCTCTCCAGAGATTTTCAAGGCACAGGTGCACAGAGCCCACTGAAAAATCTAGCCCGTAAGTGAGATTAAGCAAAGATGCTTATGCAAAGATTAAGCAAAGATGCTTATGCATCTGAAGCCTAAGGTATTGTAAATGCATTTATAGTTTAAATAAAGAACCAATGAAGGGAGAAATACATTAAAACATCCCATTTAAAATCAGAAATAGAAGTTTGAGACATAGTACTAAGCACGTACTACTGCTTCTCCAATTTTTAGTAAACATGTAACTTTAGGCCCCCATGTGACAGATCATCCCAAATTTAGTCTAATCCTCTCTTGCTGCAGCTCTGAAACAAGCCACTCTAGAAGAATTTCTCCATGAGAAGAGGAGCTAGAGCAGGGATCTCAAACTCACATCACCACGAGGGCCACATGAGGACTAGTACATTGGCTTGAGGGCCGCATCACTAACACCTTTTCATATAAAGGTACAAATCCCACCTCCCACTGCCTCCGCCCCCACTCCACCCTTCCATGAGGTCCCGCCCTTGCCCCGCCTCTTCCCACCCCTTCCCCATCCCAACCCCTTCCCCAAATCCCCGCCCTTGCACCGCCTCTTCTCTGCCTCCTCCCTCCTGGAAAGCGTTAAGCGCCGCCAAACAGCAGTGCCTGGAGGTAGGCAGAGGAGCGGGGACGCGGCGTGCTGGGGAGGGGGTGGTGGATGAGGGGAGGTTGGCACCAGCAGGAAATAACTCCGGGGGGGAGGGGCGTGGGAAGCTTGGCGAGCTGCAGCAAATAATTCCGTGTGTTTGACCCCTGAACTAGAGGACTAAAGGAATGCTCATGCAGCTCTTGGAGGACGGATGTAATGTGCTTGCTGTAAGAGGTGCTGCTCAGTAGCCTTTATCTGTATGTACTGAACTTCTTGGAACTGCTTTTATCGCTCCAAATCTGTCCCCGCTCCACTCCAGTCCCAATATAGGTCACACTGTTCTAGACTAGGGCTGTCAAATGATTAAAAAAATTAATCGCGATTGATCGTGAAATTTAAAAAAAATAGTCCCGATTAATCAGTTTTAATCGCACTGTTAATAATAGAATACCATTTATTTAAATATTTTTGGATGTTTTCTACATTTTCAAATCTATTGATTTCAATTACAGCACAGAATACAAAATGTACAGGGCTCACTTCATATTATTTTTTTTATTACGTGTGTGTGTGTGTGTGTGTGTGCGCGCGCTGCCTCTTTAAGCAGAGCACTCAGGAACCTGAACACTTTTTCAGCCAGCAGCAGCTGCTGTTGGTAGCACTCACTCCTGAGCCAGCAGCAGATAGGCTCCCCCGTGTTCCCTGACCCCAGCTCAGCCGCCATCAGGTACATGGGCAGGGGAAGACCTGCACAACAGACAGGAGGCAGTCTCCCAGTTCAGAGCAGCTTGGCTGGGGCAGCTCCATGGTGGTGGGGGGAGGCAGGAACAGCAGTGGAGCAGGGCGGTGGGAGGCAGGGCACCCGTGCCCTGGAGGCATGCAGTGGCGCCCCCTTGAGCATGGTGTCCTGGCCAGTGGCCCCTCTTGCCCATCCCTAAGGCAGGCCCTGTCCAACAGGGAGGGGATGGGGCAGCCGGCGCGGGGCCGGGCTCCTCTCTCCCCACTGGAAGGTGTTTGACCAGGTCTCCCAAATCACCTGCAGTCTCTTGTTCCTGGCCACCTCCTGCTTGCTGCCGCAGCTGGTGCTTCCCTCCCTCCCTGCTCGGCTGCCGCCGAGTCCTGTCTTCAGAGGTATGCGATTAACTCTTGTTAAAAAAATAACGTGTTAATTTGTTTTGCGTTAATTGCATGCGTTAACTGCAATTAATTGACAGCCCTATTCTAGACTAATGCACTGTGCTCACAGTAGGAGGTCTAATTTTAGGGCTAAAGCTGATATGTATCATAGCAATGTAGGGGTCACTGAACAAACCAACCAACCTTCTTCATTTCTGATCAATCCTAAACTAAAATGCTTTGGTTTTCTCATGAAACAAACAAAAAGCAGGCATTGGGTTAAACAAAACATTTCATTTTGATTTTGGGCATTTTTAAACACTTTTTGTTGTGTAAAAAAAGGAAATTTGGAAATGTTATTCCCAAAACCACAAATGGAGATTGTGCTCCCCACCCGCAACACCCTTCAGCCCTGTGGTTAGAGCACTCACCTGGGATGTGGGAGATCTAGATTCAAGTCTCCACTTTGCCTAACTTGGAATAGAAATTTGAACCTGAGTCTCCCATATAGCAGGTAAATGCTCAAACCAATATGGGCATTCTGGGATGGGTCTCTCTTCATCTATCCTGTTGAAGCTGTTTCATTATGTATAAATACTCAAAAACTTAAGTATGCTAGGTTCTGCTACCCCAGACTTGGGCAGCCAAGGGATCAGATAGTCAGATTTATGAAACATGTGACAAATAATTCAATTACTACTACTGATTCTAATTTTAAAAACTTTTATTCTCACCTTTTTGCCTCCTGGAGAAGACGTATCAGGGGGTGGTGTGCTGGTAATGTTCAATGGACTGGAACCACAGCTGGAAGGTGATGACCCTCTTATCCTTTCAAACCAATGTCATTAAAATTAGAAAGAGGCAATGCAAAATGATGCAATTAATGTACTATTCATCTAGAGAACAATGAATCATGTTGGTGGATACTTGAATGTTCACTGCCAGCAACAGACTAACGGTCAAGTGAATCTCCAAGTGCCTTTAACATCAGGTTTATCCTCTGTGATCACTCTTTTTCTGTTGGTATGAGGTTGGTAGTGCTAGTCTGTCCATTAATTAAACACTGCTGCCACTATTACCCTCAACAACGTAGATAGCTGAAACAATTACATGAATTTGGCATAGTCCAATTTGCTCAGATTATAAACTTCAGCTCTCCCCTATTCCATTTTCTTGCACAGCCTCTGTAGGAAATATTTTTAAGCAGTACACAGTCAGATCCTCAGCTGATGTAAATTTGCATATTTATACAAGCTGAAGAAAGGTCTGGCCCACAATGTCCAAACAATAAAATTGCTGTATGGGAGACCCAAAAAAGAGCCAGACTTATACAGTTTCTATATGCTTTGAGATGTTAATAGGACAAACTTCTTCATTATATTTTCCTTCCTAATTTTTTTTCAATAAGCTATCATGACAGGTATACTGGGCATTTGTTTTTATCCCTATGGTGTAGTGAGCATGCAGTAAGAGAGACATTTCAAAGTCACACTATTTTTACTTAGTTCAGGATTTCCCCAACCTGGTATGCTAGCATTGAATGTTTTGCACATTAGCGGAAATGCTAGGGAGTTGTAGACTTGCTGGCTGTACAGTTAGAGAAAATAGAGTGGGGTAGTTCCCATGTGATAATTTGTAAAAAGGATCCTCTTAGCATCAGAAATGCCAAACTTTTTTTTTAAAGTGGGAAACTCATTTACCATGGCAGAGTTTCAGTGGGAAGATTGTGAACAGAAGGCAGTAGAGGAAAATAGAAACAGCTGGTGAAAGAGCACTGGAACTAAACCAGGGCTCTCTCCACTTGAAAGGAAAACAAGAGTGGTGGAGTGTATACAATCCGAAGTACTTTGTTTCTGTTAGTAAGATGAATAATAGTACAAAATGCTATTTAAAATGAGCTTCAATAGACTGTTTTACAGCTATTAAAAGTAGTGGAAACTTTTAAAGTCTTTGCTCAGCCTTGGATTTGGCTTTTTTAATTTAAAAAATGTGGCGGGGGGAGGGTCACAAAAGCAACTATGTAAAAATGTTATTTTCCTATATAACACTTTGTGCATCACTGAAGTGATAAAAACATTTAACTAGTTTTTACTCCTCTTGTGCCTTCAGCATCAACAAAGCTATGGAAAAAGGATCTGGAATTTGTCCTGGCTTGTGCATCATCAGGATTATGAACTAAAGCTGCAGAATCATTATTGGATGTGTGAGATTTTCTTGTTTTTTTCCACTGGAGGATTCATGCAGCAAGAAACCTCATATGCCAGAGAGCTCATTGTAGCAGGTCCTATGACAACCACCATCCCAGCTGCTAGAGAAGGGGAATTTAGCTGGGTACAGGGAACATGATAGGGACCTCCTTTATGGCAGCTGGGGACCAGCCATATAAAACAGCCCCTTATTTAAGACTGTTGACAGTAGGGTAAATTAGAACAGCCTTCATGTTTGGGGCTTGACCGGTGGAAAGATGGCCTTCTTTAATCTTTTCTGCACCCTGTCATCCCCATCCCGAGTCAGCAAGCTTTACTTTCAGATCCCAAGCTGAGTTTACAGGTCTGGCCATTCTAAAACACATTCAACTGACCAAATTTGGGCTGGAATCAGACATACACAAACATGCCACCCTCCCATGCCAATTTTAGAGTCCCTTCACATAACAAAACCACACTTCAAACTGGTCTTAGTCTAATTTTTACACTTCAGAAATGAATGTCAGAGAGTAAAATAATAGATTATTCCTGAAGTGCAAGACAGTGAACTATTGTCTCCTATGGAGGACTAATTAGTGGTCTAACGCCATACCGTTTCACTTTTAAATCGATTGCCACAAGACATCTGGTAGTCAACTGCATCCAGCCCACTCCAGGCCACTAACAAGCCATTTTATCCCAGCATGAAATATGACATGGCTTGTGTGGCACCTGTGGCCACCTACTGGAAATATTTAGGACTGACATTCAAGCATAGTGGGAAATTTTAATGAACTAAGACACATAGCAGGAATTTATTCTCCATTGTTACAAAAATGTTTATCCATTTTGCTAACTACTGGTATTGCCTGTATGAACAGAACTGACAAGGGCAGATACTAGTATCTTAGAGAAGAAGGATGGTCCAGTGGTTAAGGCACTAGCCTCCTAGTAGATCTGGGGGTCAACTTCCTCTGCCACAGACTGCTTGTGTGACCTTAGTCAACTCACTTAGGGCTAGATTCCCAGGGGGTTTTGATGTCTAATTGAACCTTAAGTACTTAATTTCAACATTTAGACACCATCAGTGTTCACAAAATTGAACTCCCTTTGGGGGTGGGGCTTAGGCCATACCCCACTCCTCAGCATTTCCTACTGGCTAGCTTAAGTGGCTCCCCACTCAGCATGCTGACTTCTAGGAATCCCAATTTTAGGCACCTAGCTCTCTCCATGCATTGTATTACTCCTGAGGGAATTCTGCACCAAAAAATTAAAAGTTCTGCGCACAATATTTTAAAATTCTGCATATTTTGTTTGACAAAATAACACAATATAATCATGCCAGTTTCAATTATTTTGGTAATTTATTTCAAATTACCTTTCAGCAAGTATGTCTGTAACAATACAGACAACAAAAATTCCCCCCCGGGAGTAGTGTGTTAAAGAAACTCCTGCGACAACCCAGTTCCTGTTTCTTTGTTAGATGTCTCAGTCTGGATGTGTCACACGTGCCAGCTGGGCCCATCTTGGAGGAAAACTCTGCCCTTCCGATCTCAGACACCCGCATCCCCTTCTCCCCAGAGCCCAGCCATGGGGCACCCACTGGCCCAGACCCACACCCCTTACTTCCCCAGAATCCAGCTGCAGGGTGCCCTCCCAGCCCAGCTCTCCCTCCCCCGAGCAGTATCCTGTATTTGAGTCCTGAATGTAACTTACATCAATTGATAAATCACCTCTGCATTTGGTCCTAGTATTCCTTGTTCTGCTGCAGGTTATCTATTAATCTTTACTTCTTGGTACCTTCAACATTCAAGAATTCAACATTCTTTGGCATTCAGGGGCCATACAGTTTATGCTTGTGAAACTTAACTTTTTTCCCCAGACTATTTGCTTCATTGACCTCTCTCCAGAGCTAACCTCTTTCACTGTTAGCTGCTCTCTTTCTGCCTCTTCCAAGGTTATTAAAGTAAGTGATTACAGTGACTAGTAATCAGATCATTACAGTAATCGTGCACACAGATTACTCTAAAAGACTAACCGTAAGAAGAAAAACTGAAAAATGAGATCAAATTATATTTCTCGATAATGTTGTAATTTCTGACTTGACCATGTCCGTGTACCCTTAATACAGATAAAGTTTCACTGTAATGGAAAATACCCACTACACTGCAACTGCATAGTAATACTTGGTGCTTATGGAAATCAAAAAGGTAGGGTATTTCTTACTTTCCCCTTTAAAAAAAATTATTATCTATTAAATTAGAGCAGAACACCAGTTTCTCTCACCTATGAATCTCCATGATTTCCTCAGCAATCATTCTACCTATTTTACCTGCCCCAGCTCTTGTTCCACCTGGAATACCAGGAACTGTAGGAAGGGTCCTTTTTGTGCCACCTAAAATATGGAACAATATTTGTAAGATCACACACATAATAAGGGAAAGAGATTATGCAAGGTTTTTAAAGAGGAGGGGCAGGAGAGGAGGCCACAGGGCTGCTCTAACTTATGCTGGGGGTTGGAACCAGAATACGATGGGTGTGAATTCTGGGCCTAGCTTAGGAGATGCAGCTCAGACTCCGGACTTATATATCTAATAACACATCTATAATATCCAATGGCTTGCTGAATGAGTGAGCCGGCCCAGCCCAGCTGGGTGCACCTTGCCCAGACTGTTAGTGCTGAATACTTAATATTAGCTGCTCATCTACTGTCTATACACATTTCAGTCAGGGGGAGAGAGGATTGACACACACTAAACACAGTACTATCATGTCAGCATGTTAGCAGAACACCACCGCCAACAGGGAATAATTTACAGTTACCTGCTAAACTTTTAAATCACGTCCATTAGGGTAACTGTAAATGTCTGACAAGGGAGTAAAAAGCAACAGGGGACCTGAACATTATGTTCTTGCTGTTTGTTATTCTGATACGGACGTGGCACTTGAATAGCACTTATGGGGAAGCCAGGAGGAGTTTGCTCTATTCTAGGGCACAATGAAGGAAGTAGAGGAAGGACTGACATAAAATGAACTAAAATAATAAGGACGTGATAGAGTATTGATTGTGTGCAATTGTTAATGGTCTTCTGTGTTAACAAATCATACTAGCAACCTTGCCAGGAACCCTTTGGGTTGAAGTCAATGGGAATTGGGGAAGCTCAGCACCTTGAAGAATCAGGTCCTTAAAGTCAGCCTTACAAATCACATCTCAACTCAGTAGAGGGCTGGGGGGAATACAGCGGGCCAAGAACTGTGGGGCCACTATCCTCCCTGTGCAGATGGAGGGGTTTTGCCCTGCTTGCAACCAGGGGACCACTCCTAGTCCTGCCTCTCCCTAAGCTCCAGAGCCACGCCAGTGGGAGTGGTATCCCCAACCCCGCTTCTACTTTTGGGCTCTTGGCATGGTGAGCTGCCTCAGGCCCTGCACGATGCCAGTGGTGCCGATGGTGGGATCTGGGCCCAGCCAGGGTGGTAAAAGCATTCTCCGCACTACTGATGGCAGGCATAAATTCTGAGCGGCACTGAGACCCCAATGCCACTCACCCAAATTTGGCCTGGCTGTCCTTCCATCATGATGGAGGGGTGGGTGGGCCAAACTTGAGTGGTGCTGCAAGCTTGTGTGCCAGGTCACAGCACGAATCACTGCTGGCCCAAACTTGAACTCATAAACCCATGCTAACGCCACCTCAACTTTTCCGTCTGAAATATTTTGCTGCATATTTTCTAATAGGATTTTTTTCTAATCTAAGAAGAAAAATAAATTTGTATTACAGATTTTAAAATAATAAAGCCGCTTATATACCACCTTTCATCTTCAAAGATCCCAAACACCACACACTAAATGCAGCCAGAACTACTGCAATGCAGCCACATCCTTGCCTACAGCTCAGCTCCTGTTCCTTTCCACACCACCTCACAGGTCATACATTCTTGGCCAATCCTCTCTTCTTAGTGGCCAGTGCCCCTAGTCCTGACTCATTTTTCAGTACTTTGGGGCAGATTTCTGCCGCTCTATTTAACACAAAACTGTTGTAAAGCCAGCTCAACTGGCTACTACAGGATTTCCCCAGAACAGAGGGATCCTCATGTGGCATACAGTCACAGTAGCAGCTCTTATGTCACCAAGCCTCCCAACCCTGCTGCCATGTGCCAATGAAATGACCAGGGTATCTCCCATGTATGGCTGATCCCTAGCTGCCCTAACAGCCCCTTGGGGCTGTTCGTAGGGAACAAGCATAAATTAGAGCAGCTTTCGTGTCTGGCACTGGAAAAGTGGTAGGACAGATCTAGAACTGGGGGGATCTTAAAGATAGGATTAGGGATGCTAAGGATTAAGCTGAGTTGCACCATGTGCTCCTTGGCCACAGCTCAGGATCAGAACAGGTGTCTTTTCCAAAAATAAAAAAGTGACCTACACGTGGAGCAGCCCTCATGCGGCAAACACCTTTCCTCTCCTCCAAATCTCTCCTTACAGCCTTCCACCACTGAGCCCTAGGAGTGCATGCACTCACTCTGGCTCTTCAGTCACTATTTGTATGTTTCTATCTAAAATAGATTTAACCTCACTGGGGCAGAGCCCTTCTTGGAACTTATATATGTTAAGTACAGTGTACACCTATCATCTTCCAAGTGATTAATAATCTCGGGTGGATGACAGAAACAAACTGGAGCACACAGGGTTAATTCAGTAACCAAGGAAAGTCTATTAATGATTGCTGGCTAGCAAGCGCAAGCTTCTCACTATACTGTAGTTACCTTCTCCAGCCTGAAGTACACTGTCCATGCTGTGCGGAGAAGCTGCAAGCTGCGGAAAGGCTGCATCTCCACCATCAAGTACATTGGTGCTGAGGAAATCAACAGGAAGAAACTGTGATAAAATAGCTGTAAGTGCTAAATATACATAGCAAGTTATAAGGGGGAAGTTTCAACGTTTGCGATTTATAAGACAAATTTAGTCATCACCATGGAGGTAACCATAGTGAATGACACATACGGTAGGGCTATATAAATCAATAAGAGTTCTGTAGGACACATTAAGTAGCAACAGCTGCATAATATACTAAAAACAATCCTAAAGGAAAAACAAAAACCCTTATGGCTCCTCAAGCATGCATTACTGAGCCCAAACTGCTTTTCTCCTAACAGGAGCGAGCAGCTGATCCAGGATCTGATCAAACAATTCATTGTGCAGGGGCACACCCCTGCATCATCACAGAACTCCAGAGAAGAAAATGGAGGCTCCACGTGGGTAAACAATGCACCCATGTACAATCAATGAAAAGATTAGGGGCCCAGTGTCTTACTCTGTACATTATTTATTTAGATTTATACAAACTGTAATAAAAGATCAGCTAATTTCTAGATTTCATTCCTTTTGTTGTAAGGCTAGCCATTATTAAGCTCATATGCTTTATGTAATATATGATGTGTACACATTTTTGGAGCAACTCCCATGATTTTACACTTGAAGCATGGCTACACTCCTGATGTTCAAGGGCATCTGCTAGAAGAAAATACTTACGAAACAACTGTATTCGTTGAGACGATGTATTCTACTTCTTTGGTCCAAGGGTTCATGAAACTGAACCAGCGACTCCTCAAGGTAATAAAAGAGCCATCTTTTATTTTAAACTTGTAACAATTAGTTGTAATTTTTTCTCTTGTCTGTAAAACTAAAAATAGGGAGACATAAGGAACAACCCTAGTTTTTCAGACCTGCACACTGAATACATGAAGAGTAAAGATTTGATGCAGATCCTCCCAGTTTCATTTGCCCCTTTTTTTTTTTTTTGGTGCAGAGAACAGCACTATTTCTAATACTTTTTTTTATCTTTGTACCTGAAGTGCAAATTAGAAGACTCCATACTAATTTAACTTTAGCTTAGGATAGTTACACTGTTCAGTGTATATCAAACAAAGTCCTTTTCATGCAAGAAAAATCTAACGTTTGCCAACCTGAAAAAATCTTATCCCTTTGTTGTTATTTGTGTGTGAAATATCAGGAAGACTAATATATATTTTGACTGTTTTGACTTATTGAAACCAAAACCCTCATTCTTAACACTGAATTATAAATCATTTTACCTTGTCTGTGACATTCTGCAAGATGTCCTATATCATCTTGATGAAAATATTCATAACACGAAGTGCCTAGAAGTTCCTGTGGTAAGTATGCCAGAATGGCTGTTGCCCTAAAAAAACCAAAACCAAACAAAAAAACCCCAAACAATTTTTTAAAATAAAATGGTACATCAGTATTATTAACATGTACCCATGCCCCCTACTCAGTTATAAAACAATACCGTATAATATATTATTTTAACTTAGGGGAGAAACTGAAAGTTTCCATTATTTGTACCTTAATTTTGAAATAAGCTAAAAACAAAAAACATAGAATACCAATAACTTTCTCTGAAATAGTTTATACTGATGGGTCATCTACAGATACAAAAGCACTTCCAATTACCAAGCCTTGGATGTAAATTGTAATTTGGAGTGTTTAGAATTGGCTAAAGCCTTCTGGTAGCAGGCCACAAGGTACTGAGGAAGCCTGAGGACACAAAATGCCATTTTAGCTAGATACAAGGTGGGTGAGGTAATATCTTTTATTGGACCAACTTTCTGTAGGTGAGGGAGACAAGCTTTCAAGCTACATAGCGCTCTTCTTCAAGTCTAGACTTGAAGAAGAGCGCTATGTAGCTCGGAAGCTTGCCTCTTTCACCAACAGAAGTTGGTCCAATAAAAGACATTACCTCACCTGCCTGGTTCCCCTCATTTCCTGGTACCAGCACAGCTACAACACTGAAAACAATATTTTAACAAGAGCATTCAGGCTTCTAAAGTTCTAAAATCTGTTTTCTTCCTTTGTGTACCCAGGATTCTGTTGCGTCAAACAGGGCTGGCTCTAGGCACCAGCACTCCAAGCATGTGCTTGGGGCGGCACTTTCCAAGGGGCGGCAATCCGGTTCCTTTTTTTTTTTTTTTTTTTTGCTTGGGGTGCAAAAAGCCAGGAGCCGGACCTGAGCGGAGGTGAGCTGCGGTGGTGGGGGGCACGGGGAGGGCCGCAGGAAGTAACCCGGTGGGGGAAGCGCAGATGAAACGCTCCCCCCCTCCCCCCAGCTCACCTCCGCTCCACTGCTGCCTGCTCCCTCGAGCCTGCTGCCGCTCAGCTTCTCCCCCCTAGGCTTGCCTGGGAGGGAGGGGTAGGAGGGGAAATGCGGGGCGCCCAGGGGAGGAGGCAGGGCTGGGGATTTGGGGAAGGGGTTGGAATGGGGAGGGGAAGGGGCGGAGTTGGGGCGGGGCCGGGAAATTTTTTTTGCTAGGGGTGGCAAAAAACTTGGAGCCGGCCCTGGTCATAAAGACTGCTTTTGTCAATCTTAGTATTTTAGATAGGAGTGTTTCCCAATCTTTGCTGAAAGGCCTTAAAGGAGGAGCAAAAGATGACGGAGAATGAAAAAAAAACAGAAAAAGTAAAGAGGAGATACGATGGATACATATTACTGATTTAGCACTGAGATACCTGACTTTACATCTTTACTACCACTATAATCAGACAGGAATATAGGAGTGTGTGACATTATACAAGGCTTTTGTTTCACTAGAATTTTTTCTTCAAAGCCAACCTATTTTCACTTCCTCATCGGAAAACTTCAAGCACTCCAGGATCCTGCTGTTAATTCTGGAGAGAGGTTTAGGGATATCTGGGTTTGACATTCCAATAACAAAGGTCTCTATATATCCTAAGCTTGGAGTCAATGCATGCACATAAACCCTAATGCATGATGGAAGTATTTTTTTAAACTGCTCTATACCTGTGCAGAATAATAGACTCCTGAATGTCACAAGACCAGATTAGGGACTGAATCTTGCAATGTGCTGAGCACCCTTATTCTGATTCAATTTGTGCTTACCTTCTTTTCTGGATCAGGACCAGAGTGTGCAGCAACTTCCAAGATGGTCCTCAAATTTTTCTACGTATTGCTTTAGAAACTCTACATTATAAATACAGCTTACAACACAGCAAACTGAATTCAAAATACCATACGCCTTGCATTACTACTACCGTGCATTAGCATGGAAATTACTTGTGCGGGGATAGTTTTACATTGTTAGGTCACTGGATGCCATTGGCTTTAGCAGCTATAATGTAGATAACCCTGGAAAACCAGAAACTGTGCCAACTATTTTCAGTTGAGCTACAGACATAATAATAAAGCAACTCACTTATGAGAAAGAAAAAAATAATTAAGAAATAGAACAGGAAGTGCATCACTGATGTTTACAGTAGATCTGCATGAGTTTCTATATGCTAGTGAATCTCTGTAGGGAGCCAGGGTGGCCTCCCTCCAAACCAGAGGGTAAAGAGCCACTCTCTCAGCCTGAGTGGGCGGGGCCAGGCCAAGCTTACTCCACCCCCCGGAAGGGAAGGGGGTGGAACAGAAAGTACAAAAGGCAGGGCCTTTAGCCCAGCCAGGGCTGCACCAGGGAGGGAGACAGACACAGACTGCTGGCTGTTCCCTGCAGACCCGAGCCAGGGGAGGCCCTCGACCAGGGGAAACCTGACCTTGAGGAAGGACTCAGGCTACCAGGACTGCTGGCTGCAGAGTACCTCGAGGAACTGGAGGAGCCAGGCAGTGACCCAAACCAGAGCGAGCCTGATGCTGAGGGTGAGCTGGAGCTACCGGCGGCTGAATATCCCGATGAGTTGGAGGAACCAGAGGGACCCACTTGAGAGACCAGGTAGGAAGTAGCCAAAGGGCAGAACTGGACAGTGTGGTGAGTCAGTATTTGGTCAGCGTGTTGCGGACGGATCCCCACAGACCCTTGCCCCGCCACTGTCAGGGCCCTGGCTGGAACGCAGTGGAGTTGGGTGGGCCTGCGTTCCCCTACCCCAGCCACCCCGCCTCAGGTGGCAGAACCTCTGTAAAGACCACTGACTCGTGCCGGCGCTCCCCCTACCTGAGGGGCGCGCCACTGACTCGTGCTGGCACACCTCCCTCCACTAACTCCCCATCAAAAGAAAGGTGTGACCAAGGCCTTTCGGCGAGGCAGTAGCTCTCCACCGCCCCCCAGTGGCTGGGTGGACCAACGGAGACCCTGCTACAATCCCTTCCATCTTCTCCATCTTTGAACATTGGAAAGGCAAGTTCCTCTCCAGGGGACTGAGCATTAAATAAGGAATAGGATAGAAAACTATGATGATTTGGGATGTGCAGAGGTCTCTCTCTTCCTCAGATTCTGAATTGGTTGCCACAGGGAAGGAGGAGGAAAATACGACAGAGAGAGGAAACAAAAATAGTGCAACTAAACATGACCAAATTAAACATTTAATGGTGTAGTTAAATTGTGTGGTATTTAGAAGATCTGAAGGTACTTACATATCATAACATATATTTGACTGAAAGGGCAAAATTCTGAAGTGCTCCCAAAACAATGTTGTAGTCCAAAAGATAAGCAAATAAAAGCAAACACTCTAGGATAGCGATTCTCGATCTTTTCCATGCATGACCTGAAAGTTTCAAGATCCCCCTTCTCACCTACCTCGAAAGAAAAAGAAGGTACTTTTCCTGGATTTGTCTGTGACCCCTAGATTGACAACCCATGCTCTAGGACAGCGGTTTTCAAACTTTTTGAGCTGTGCCCCCCACACTGAGTTACAATTTTTGGTTGCGTCCCCCACCAACCCAGACAAAAATAGAAACATCTGCCCCTTGGATTTCAGGGTGGGGAAGGCACATGCAACGGTCTTTGGGGGGGAGCCAGCGCTGGGCATGGAGTGGAAATCAGCACCACAGCAGTGGATGTTGACATTGACTCACAGGCTTGGTGGACCACTGAGGTGAGTCAGGGTATGGAAGTGGCGTTCCCTCCCTCCGCCTCGCATGGCTGGCATTGCAGCTCCCCTTCTCCCTCACCCTCACCCCCCCATTCCTCCGCACCCCCTAGGGCAGCATGCCCCACAGTTTGAAAACTTCTGCTCTAGGACAAGTTGTGAACAAAAGCTAAACACAGGAACATGATTGAAACCAAAACCTAAGAAGGAATAAAACCAAACCATACTGCTGATATCAGTAGTTTACGTGATTTTTGCTGAAGTATTGCACATAGTTTCCATTTCAAAGATTCTGATACGTTAAAAGATTAATAATCTTTTAAACTCTATACCAGAGTCATTTCTGAGAGATTCCCTATTAAGGCACGAATTCAGTTGAGCACTTTAAAGCACATCCTTAACTTTAAGCATATGCTTAAACTATTATTATAGTATATCTCCTTAGATCATTCCATATAGAAAATTCTATCAAGAATCTGCAGAGCAGAATTCATCTTTGAATTTATTCATCTTTGTGGCAATCAAGGTCCCCACCCTTGTATTATTTTGTTTTTAAAATGTACAACATAATTTTGCTTTGGTTAGACTTGTTAATGAGTCAGTAGTGTATAATATGAGGGCATAAATAATTTATAATGCAATCCCATTGGAACTATCTTTACATGAAAGTAGTTTGTGATTAGTACTATTTATAAAGTACAACAGAAGAGTTACGATTTACAATTTTATTTTCATACTAATACAATGGCTCGCTTGTAAATAAATAACTTATCAGGCTATGTAGCAAGTAGCATGATATAATTTTCTTGGTAACTGGAATAATTGTAAACTTATTCTTACCTCTGATCTACAAAAACAAACTTCCCATCTATTGCATGTCGAGAGACATATTCTGTAGGTTTAACCCGGATCTCGCCATTGACTGGTTGAGGAACTACATGAGGATGTAACCGTCCAATTGCAACAAGACAGCTTAAGTTACAGCCTTCATTATCTGGCTCATTGTCTTCATCTAGTCCCATTTTTGTTGGCGGCCAGCTTTTTAAATATCCTGTGCTATGAATCGTGCAAAAGCTTTTGCGGTCTGCTATAAAAGAAAAGGTTAACATCTTCAGCATTGCCTTCAGATAAATTTGGCCCTCAATCAGGTCTGCTAACTTGCAGTGCTTCTCCTTCTATCTTGGAAAACTAAGTTGCTGCATACTAATAAACTAATGCAGAAGAGGTATATATCAATGCACACTGCATATTAGAGACAAGTCAAAGGTTTAGTGTGAAATTTACCATTGTGATACCACTGCTAATATCGAAACCCAGTCCGATAGTTCAACAATTGCAGTCAATATCAATTCTGCATTTTCCCGCAAATGACAAAGTTGCAATTTTAAGAAGTCACACTATGAGCTTTTTCATTAATAATTCTTAGCTCATACAGGACAAAACAAATCAGTGTGCAGAGGCATAAACTATGGAGGAAAATATAATCTGAAAGTAAAATATTTCAGTTTTAAGTTTCCAGAGGTTACAAAATAACAGAAAAGAGGTTTCAATTAAAAGAGAATACCATGGCAATGTCCTTCAGAATATATACTGGCATTCTGTACACAGGTTTTTAATTGAAAACAGTGTCTGTTACCTTTTGTTAGAGAACAATTTAATATTGTCACATCTTTAAAAAATATATTAATTAGGCTGTCAAGAGATTAAAAAAAGTAATCGTGATTAAAAAAATTAATCGCGATTAATCGCACTGTCAAACAATAATAGAATACCATTTAAATATTTTTTGATATTTTCTTCATTTTCAAATATATTGATTTCAATTAGAACACAGAATACAAAGTGTACAGTGCTCACTTTATAAAAAAAGAAATAGTATTTTTCAATTCACTTAATACAAGTACTGTAGTGCGATCTCTTTATCATGAAAGTTGAACTTACAAATGTAGAATTATGTACAAAAAAACTACATTCAAAAACAAAACAATGTAAAACTTCAGAGCCTGCAAGTCTACTCAGACCTACTTCTTGTTCAGCCAATTGCTCAGACAAACAAGTTTGGTTACATTTACATGCTGCCCGCTTCTTGGTTTACAATGTCCACCTGAAAGTGAGAACATGCGTTCTCGTGGCACTGTTGTAGCCAGTGTCGCAAGATATTTATGTGCCAGATGCGCTAAAGATTCATGTCTCTTCATGCTTCAACCACCATTCCAGGGGAATGCATCCATGCTGATGACAGGTTCTGCTTGAGAAGAATCCCAAAGCAGTGTGGACTGATGCATGTTCATTTTCATTGTCAGATGTCACCAGCAGAAAGTTGATTTTCTTTTTTGGTGGTTCGGGTTCTCTAGTTTCCGCATCGGAATGTTGCTCTTTTAAGACTTCTGAAAGCATGCTCCACACCTCATCCCTCTCAGATTTTGGAAGGCACTTCAGATTCTTAAACCTTGGGTCGAGTGCTGTAGCTATCTTTAGAAATCGCAAAGAAGGTACCAATGTGAATTTTGTCAAATCTGCCATGAAAGCATTCTTAAAATGAACAACAACAGTCATCATCCAAGACTGCTAACATGAAATATATGGCAGAATGCAGATAAAACAGAGCAGGGGACATACAATTCTCCCCCAAGGAGTTCAGTCACAAATTTAATTAACGAGCATCATCAGCATGGAAGTATGTCTTCTGGAATGGTGGCTGAAGCACGAAGGGGTATATTAATGTTTTGCATATCTGGCACGTAAATACCTTGCAATACCAGCTACAAAAGTGCCATGCAAATGCCTGTTCTCACTCTCTGGTGACATTGTAAATAAGAAGTGGGCAGCATTATCTCCTGTAAATGTAAACGAACTTGTTTGTCTTAGCAACTGGCTGAACAAGAAGTAGGACTGAGTGGACTTGTAGGCTCTGAAGTTTTACACTGTTTTGTTTTTGAGTGCAGTTATGTAACTAAAAAACAAATCTACATTTGTAAGTTGCACTTTCACAACAAAGAGATTGCACTACAGTACTGGCATGAGGTGAATTGAAAAATATGATTTATTTTATCATTTTTACTGTGCAAATATTTGTAATACAAATAATATACACTTTGATTTCAATTACAACACAGAATACAATATATATGAAAATGTAGAAAAACATCCAAAATATTTAATACATTTCAATTGGTATTCTATTGTTTAACAGTGTGATTAAAACGGCAATTAATCACGATTCATTTTTTTAATCTCGATTCTTTTTTTGAGTTAATTGCGTGAGTTAATTGCAATTAATCGACAGCCCTAATATTACGACAGCCCTAATATTAATTGAAGACAGGTATACTGAATATTTTCGTATGATGCATTTGGCTGGAGATCACATTCACACTGAGGCAAAATGATCAGTGCATGAGACAGAGTAACAGGATATATGGGTTCTACTTCTGCTTTTGCCATTGGCCCATTCCGTGACCTTATCCAAGGAAAGTACATGTGAACCTGAGCATGCCTACTGGTTTGGGCCCTACTAGGGTGCTGTCCAGGGCAACACTTAGTTTGACAATGCCCCTGAGGTTTAGGGATAAGTGAGGGCTCTAACCAGCCTGTTAGCAGTTGGGCAGCATCAAGACTTAGGCAGCTTTGAACATGCCTATCAAAGGAAACTTGGATGCCATGGTGACTTTAGACGCCTATAGTGTTAGGCAGCTGCTGAATAGTGGTTTTGAGAATGTCAGTGGTGCCTAAATGTTGGCAAAAACCTACATTGTCTTTGCAATAGATTTTGTGATTCCTTTGAACTCTATAACTGTGCAGTTGGCCCAGATGCTACAAACCATTAATAGGGCCTGTGGTAAACTTACAAGATATGTATGGCATTTGGGACTCCTTATTTGAGAGCTTGGTGCAAATAGGCATAACTCTATTAATGTCACTGGAGTTGTGTCTCCTTACACCAAGGCCTAAATGTTGGATTTAGGCACCCAAAGAGGAACTAGGCATGCAAGTACCTTTGTGAATCTATTCCCTAGGTACTTAAGAACCATTAACTTTGAAGCTTAGGGCTTACAGTTAAATTCAGACCCCCAAATAATTGCACACTCTACCATCGATTGCAACTAAAGTCATGCATGCTTCAGAGAGCAGAATTTTGCCTTATCCACTAACAAAATTTCTTTTTCATCTACTTTTAGGGAGCTATAAAGAGAACAAGAGAGTAACAGACAAACCTTTACACAGTCGCAACAGTGACGACTGCACTAAACATAGAGCAGCTCTATTCAGAAATCCTTTATAATTAACTGAAGGTTGTTTTTTTTTCATCTGACAGTTACTCTTGTTGCTCTGGGAGGTGTTTCATATAGCAACAGTACAGAGAAAATAACTGTAAAACCACCATTATATTTGATAAAATGTACAAACGTTACCTTTCTTCTTTGAGCAGGTGGAAGGAAAATCCTTGTCTTCTACTTTCACTGAAGGTCTGTTGCATTTCATCCTACAAAAGAAGGAACGTCTTGCTCCAGAACAAAGTCGCGATGGCCCAGGTGTTATATCTGTTTTAACTGGAAGTCCAGCTGCATGAAACAAAAAAATAAACTCAGTAAACAGTGTCTTTACTAAAATTCATGAAACTACATTCTCAACTCTCCAGTTATTTTAGTAATGAGGGGAGAGTAATGTGCTCAGAAAATTTCATGGCACCTCAAGTTTATTTTTAATGATCAGATTATATCCAATGCTGAGTTGCTGGGATTCACATAGAGATGACACAAATATTTCTTGCTCCTTCAGAAGTTAAGAAGGGCTATTTTGTTGCTGTATGTTTCTTATTTGTTGAAAGATGTGTTAACCAGCCAAGCAGACAGCATGCATAAATAAATAAAATAAAATAAATAACCTGGCTGGATAATTTATTTGTGTGCCCACTGTCAACAGTGGCCAGACTGGGTATAGGAACACCAACCTAGAATTAAGGGGTCCCAAATATGAAAGTCAGAGAATTGTTGCAAAAACCTACATTGTCTTTGCAATAGGTTTTGCGATTCCTTTGAACTCGATAACTGTGCAGTTAGCCCAGATGCTACAAACCATTAATAGGGCCTATGGTAAACTTACAAGATATGTATGGCATTTGGGACTCCTTATTTGAGAGCTTGGTGCAAACAGGCATAACTCTATTAATGTCACTGGAGTTGTGTCTCCTTACACCAAGGCTGAATCTGGCCCTCAGAGTTCCTGGCACCCAGACTTCAAAATAATACATGGGCCAAGATCCTGATAATGTGAGATGTTAACAGTATATATGGTGTTTAAATGTTTTCCAGTGCATACTGTTAATGGCTACCCCAGGAATTTGGAAACTTGACACTTCACAAAAAAAGCAAATTATGAGCTCATACTTTGTCATGTTTTTATATATAAATGTGGCATTAAAGTGGTATATGATGTACATAGTGTCAGATACATTTAAATGATTTCAAAATCTCTCTCTCTCTCTCTCTCTAAATACTCAGGATATATGATACTTTTCATTTAAGCATATGAATATCTTTGTGCCTCACAAAAATAATTGGCCTTGATCCTGCAATCACAGAAGTTATTTATACATGTGCTTGCAAGGAACATAGACTTACTTGGTCAAATTTTCGTAAGTGGCTTCTAAATTTACAGCTGCAATTTTGTGTGTGCAAAGCACCACAACTGAACACACAAAGATAATTTGCACACGAGGGATCCTATTAATTTCCCATCCTCAGAAACCACCCTAATGAACTTGCATGTGTTGCAAAGAAACTAGATCACCACTTTAAATAGGAAAATTTGCTTAATAAAACAACTTTCTTAAAAGTTAACCAGATCACAACATTTTAAAACAAAATGGTCACCTGGTTATAAAACTACTTATCCCAAAAAGCCATAGGCTTAGGGTCAAAGTTTACACTACTCTGCCAAGTGCAAGAAGCTGCAGCTTCCTGCCATTCCTCCATTACAAGGATTTCCAATCTACAAAAGAGGACAGCCAGGGTTAGTAGTAGCTTCCTAACTCACTGGCCATATTGCTGTATAAAACAAACACAAAGTTCACTAGCTACCACCAAATTCAGGTACCTTTAACTGTATAAAAATCATATATTATCTGACTATACTATCTAAGTTGGATAAATGTTATTTATATTGTCAGTTTCTTTCTCTTCCCAAGAAACACGTCGCTCCAAAGGTCACAAGTCCTTTCAAAAAGATACAGAAATTTTGAAACATCCCTTACTCCCTGCCACAGAGTTGTTTCAGGATTACTCCAGAATACATTCCCACTCAAAAAGGGCTTCCAGTCAGCAAGGAACAAACGAGTCATCCACACTGTTTAATTACATGAACCCAGCCTCATACACGGGTGCTTCTTCAGTAGGATAAAGGGTGTGTTCTTACTTCCAGTTAACTAACAAGAGGTAAAATCCTAGTAAAGACAATGACAGTTTGTAGTTTTCACGTGAGTTGGCAGGTTCAAGTGAACTCTAGTTTCTACCATAGTGTTCAACTCAACCTGCTAACTCACGTGATAACTACAGACTGCCTTGTCTTCTTTAGGATTTTACCTCATGTTAGTTAACTGAAGTGGTAAAAACACATTGTTTTTCTTAGCAAAAACAGGGCCTTAATGGCAATGAATTCATTTCCTTGAATATGCATTTCTTCCCTTTTCTGGGCAGTTATTGGATGCTACAGTTTAAGCTGGCATTTAGACCACGAACAAGTTGGTTAAAGGCTCCTGTACCTAACAGATAATGTGAATAGATTAAGAAAAGGAAAATCTTAGGCTGAATATCATCAAGATCATGCTGACTGCAAGATCTGTTTTAATGAGGATTGATGCTAACAGCTTCCCAATCACCACATCCCCCCCAAAACCCTTTGAGATTAATAATGACCTGAATCATAGAATTGTAGGACTGGAAGGGACCTCAAGAGGTCATCTAGTCCAGTCCCCTGCACTCATGGCAGGACTAAGTATTATCTAGACCATCCCTCACAGGTGTTTGTCTAACCTGTTCTTACAAATCTCCAATGACGGAGATTCTACCACCTCTCTAGGCAATTTATTCCAGTGCTTAACCACTCTGACAGTTAGGAAGTTTTTCGTAATGTCCAATCTAAATCACCCTTGCTGCAATTTAAGTCCATTGCTTCTTGTCCTATCCTCAGAGATTAAGGAGAACATTTTTTCTCCCTCCTCCTTGTAATGACCTTTTATGTACTTGAAAACTGTTATCATGTCCCTTCTAAGTCTTCTCTTCTCCAGACAAAACAAACCCAATTTTTTCAATCTTCATGTTCTTCTAGACCTTTCATCATTTTTGTTGCTCTTCTCTGGATTTTCTCCAATTTGTCCACATCTTTCCTGAAATGTGGTGCCCAGAACTGGACACAATACTCCAGTTGAGGCCTAATCAGCATGGAGTAGAGCGGAAGAATTACTTCTTGTGTCTTGCCTACAACACTCCTGCTAATACAGCCCAGAATTATGTTTGCTTTTTTTTTTTTTGCAACAGTGTTACACAGTTGACTCATTATTTAGCTTGTGATCCACTATGACCTCGAGATCCCTTTCTACAATACTCCTTCCTAGGCAGTCATTTCCCATTTTGTTGCAATGCTTGCAGAAGAATGGTCTTGTAGTTAAAACAACAGGAAAGGAAGTCTGGAGATCTAGGCCTGGTCTACACTAGGAGGTTATGTTAAATTTAGCAGCGTTAATATGAATTAACCCTGCAGCCGTCCACACAACGAAGCTATTTATTTCGACATAGAGGTCTCTTTAAATCGATTTCTGTACTCCTCCCCGACGAGGGGAGTAGCGCTGAATTCGACATGGCCATGTCGAATTAGGGTTAGTGTGGACGGAATTCGATGCTAATAGCTCTGGGAGCTATCCCACAGTGCACCACTCTGTTGACGCTCTGGACAGCAGTCCGAGCTCGGATGCTCTGACCAGCCACGCAGGAAAAGCCCCGGGAAAATTTGAATTCCCTTTCCTGTCTGGCCAGTTTGAATCTCATTTCCTGTTTGGACATCGTGGCGAGCTCAGCAGCACTGGCAACAATACAGAGCTCTCCAGCAGAGGTGACCATGCAATCGCTGAATAGAAAGAGGGCCCCAGCATGGACTGATCGGGAAGTCTTGGATCTGATCGCTGTGTGGGGCGATGAGTCCGTGCTTTCGGAGCTGTGATCGAAAAGACGGAATGCGAAGATCTACGAGAAGATCTCAAAAGCCATGACGGAGAGAGGATACAGCTGGGATGCAATGCAGTGCCACGTGAAAATCAAGGAGCTGAGACAAGCGTACCAGAAGACCAAAGAGTCAAACGGATGCTCCGGATCCCAGCCCCAGACATGCCATTTCTACGAGGCACTGCATTCCATTCTAGGTGCGGCCGCCACCACTACCCCTCCACTGTCCGTGGACTCTGACGATGGGGTATTGTCGATGGCCACTTCCTCTGAGCTGTTCGCGGATGGGGAAGATGAGGAAGGAGAGGAGGAGGACGAGGCAGTCGACAGCGCTTTCAACGCTGATTTCCCCAACAGCCAGGATCTCTTCATCACTCTCACAGAGATCCCCAACCAACTCTCCCAAGACGTTAACCCGGACCGTGAATCAGGGGAAACATCAGTAGGTAAGTGTTGTAAACATTTATTTTTAATAGAATAGGCATGGTATGTTAGCAATGGGTTTTTAATGATTAGTTTGCCCTAGGCGCTTAACTTTTTAGTCCTTGCCATGTCTGTTAACATGTCTGGGGATAGAGTAGAAATCCTCCAGGGAAATCTCCACGAAGCGCTCCTGGAGGTAATGTGAAAGCCTTTGCATCAGGTTCCTGGGGAGAGTGGTCTTATTGCCTCCTCCAAGTTAGGAAACTTTTCCGTGTCAGGCTAGCAGCAGGTACTCCAGGATCATTGCCTGGCAAAGCATGGCGGCATATGGCCCTGGTGTTTGCTGGCATTCACGCAGCATGCGGTCTTTCTCTGCCTCCGTAATCCTCATCAGAGTGATATCACTCATGGTGACCTGCTTTGAATTAGGGGAATTTTAGTATGGGGACTGATTGCCTGTTCCTTTAAATAACTGTAACCAGCAGTTTACAGCCACGCGGTGGGGGCGGGGAGGCGAACCATTCCTACTGAGGGGTTCGCTGGCAGCATGCAGGGATCTTTCCCGGGGACAGCGGCGACGGGGGTGGGACAGGGGCAGAGTTCATGCCGTCCGGATCGCCGGCAGCAGGAACTGGCCAACGCTAGGAACGTGAAAGGAGGGCACTGCTGTAAATTAGGCTTTAAGCAGCCAAAAGTTTATGGCTTACCATGGCTGCCTGCTAGCAAAATTCCGGTGTCCGGCCCCGTTTGTGTGATCTGTACAGCAAGACCTCAGGCACTCAAGGTGAAGACAGAAAATTCGACCTTGTACTGAGTGCACATGTGATAGGTACTGTGCATGGTCTTGTTCACAGAGAAAGACTATATTTGTTGTTTGCAAAAATGTATCTTTTTGAGGAATTCACTCCCTTTTTCCTATCCCACAGCTGCGAGCGTCTCCCGAGCTACCCCGGCATCCCCCTCCCAGAGGGTGGCGCAGATCAGGCGGCGAAAGAAGAGGACACGGGACAAGATGTTCTCAGAACTTATGGTCTGTTCCCGAGCCGAGGCGGCACAGCAGACCCAGTGGAGGAAGAACATATCGCAATACCTGCGATCACACAGCGAAAGGGAGGACAGGTGGTGGCAGGAAGACCTGCAGGCGACTCAAACGCTGCTTGGACTAATGAGGGAGCAAACGGACACACTCTGGCGCCTTGTAGATGTTCTGTAGGACCGGAGGCAGGAGGACAGAGCCCCCCTGCATTCTATCTCTAACCGCCCTCCCCCGCCACAAAGTCCCGTCCCCCCCTCACCCAAAGTACCAAGAAGGAGGGGCGGCAGGTGCCGTGAAAACAGTCACTCCACCCCTGCAGACTGCTCAAATTGCAGAAGGCTCTCATTCCCAAAGATTTGATACGTCCTTTCCTTCCCTCCAAATACACATCACCCAAACCCCCATCCCAGTTTCATCCCCTAACTGTGTAGTTCTTAATAAAAAATACATTTCTGTTAATTACTGTTTCCCTCATGTTCTTTTAGAGGACAGTGTGTTTGAAGGGGGGAAAGGAGGTTGGTAATTGGAGAGCACAGTCACCTTTACCAGGGTACAGACACGGGGGCAGGTTCAGCAGAAGGTCACACACACATTGCAGTCACTAAGCACACTGGTCAGTCTGGGAGGTGGTTTTCATGTTCTGTGTGGGGGGGCTATGTGAGTTTGTGGCGGGGGAGGGCAGTTACAGATCTTATGCAGCGGTCCTTAGCCTGGATGACAGAGCCACGCAGCAGGGGATCTGTAACCACCCTCCCCCGCCACAAAGTCACATAGCCCCCACATACAGAGTCCCGAAAAGGAGGGGTGGCAGGCTCCATTGAAACAACCAGTCCATCACTGTGGACCGCTCTAGGAGCAGGAGCCTGTCATTCCTCGAGTTTAGAAGCGTCTTTTCCATCACTACACCCGCTCCCCACCACAGTCTGCGTCCCAGTTTCAACCCTTTACCGCGAAATCCTTAATAAAGAAAATGGTGTTAATGAACAAAGTTTCATTTATTTTATTTTTAAAGGTGTGTTGGAAGGGGGAGAAGGGAGTTGGTAACTGGAGAGGATAGTCAACATTAACTGGGTAAAGAAATGGGGGCAGGTTCAGCTTCTTTTTAAACAAACTTAATAGTCACAGGTTACCCTGCTCACTCGGGAACCTAGCTTTCAAAGCTTCCCGGATGCACAGCGCGTCCCACCGGGCTCTTCTAATCGCCCGGGTGTCTGGTTGGGCGTAATCAGCAGCCAGGCGATTTGCCTCAACCTCCCACCCCGAAATAAAGGTCTCCCCCTTGATCTCACAGAGATTGTGGAGCACACAGCAAGCTGCAATAACAATGGGGATATTGGTTTCGCTGAGATCAGAGCGAGTCAGTAAACTTCTCCATCTCGCCTTCAGACGTCCAAAAGCACACTCCACCATCATTCTGCACTTGCTCAGCTGGTAGTTGAAGAGTTCTTTTTCAGTGTCCAGGGCACCTGTATAGGGCTTCATAAGCCAGGGCATTAGCAGGTATGCTGGGTCCCCGAGGATGACTATAGGCATCTCCACATCCCCAACAGTTATTTTGTGGTCCGGGAAGTAAATAGCTTCCTGCAGCCGTCTAAACAGACCAGAGTTCCTGAAAACGCGAGTGTCATGAACCTTGCCCGACCATCCGACGTTGATGTTGGTAAAACGTCCCCTATGGTCCACCAGTGCTTGCAGCACCATTGAAAACTAGCTCTTTCGGTTAATGTACTGGCTGGTCTGGTGGTCCGGTCCCAGGATAGGGATGTGAGTTCCATCTATAGTCCCACCGCAGTTTGGGAATCCCATCGCAGCGAAGCCATCTATGATCACCTGCACATTTCCCAGGGTCACTACCTTTGAGAGCAGTATCTCAACGATTGCGTTGGCTACTTGCATCACAGCAACCCCCACGGTAGATTTGCCCATTCCAAATTGATTGGCGACTGACCGGTAGCTGTCTGGCGTTGCAAGCTTCAAGAGGGCTATGGCCACTCGCTTCTGGACAGTCAGGGCTGCTCGCATCCGGGTGTCCTTGTGCTTCAGGGCAGGGGACAGCAACTCACAAAGTTCCAGGAAAGTTCCCTTACGCATCCGAAAGTTTCGCAGCCACTGTGATTCATCCCAGACCTGCAGCACTATCTGGTCCCACCAGTCCGTGCTTGTTTCCCGGGCCCAGAATCGCCGTTCCACAGCATCAACATGACCCATTGCCACCATGATGTCCACGGCGCAGGGTCCCGTGCTTTGTGAGAGGTCTGTGCTCCTCTCAGACTTAATGTCCTCACCGCGCTGCCGTAGCCTCCTTGCCCAATTTCTCAGCATCTGCCTCTGAAAAAGGTGCATGATAAGGCGCGAGGTGCTGACAACGGCCATAACTGCAGCGATGATCGCAGCGGTCTCCATGCTCGCGGTGCTGTGGCGTCCGCGCTGTCAATCACCAGAAAAGTGCGCGAACTGATTGCCCGCCGGCGCTTTCACGGAGGGAGGGCGAGAGTGAAGGTTGAATGACGACAGTTACCCAAAACTACCCTCGACCCATTTTTTGCCCCAACAGGCATTGGGGGCTCGACCCAGAATTCCAATGGGCAACGGGGACTGCGGGAACTGTGGGATAGCTACCCACAGTGCACCGCTTCCAATGTCAACACTTGCCCCGTTAGTGTGGACTCACAAAGTCGAATTACTGTCCTTAGTGTGGATACACACGTTCGACTTTGTAATATCGGTTCCACAAATTCGCTTTAAGTAAAATCGAACTACTCTCGTAGTGTAGACATACCCCTAGATTCTATTCCTGGCTCTACTAAAAAGACTTCTTGTATGACCTTGTGCAAGTCACTTGACCTCTCTGTAACTCAGTCTCTCCATTTGTAAAATGGGGAAAATATTCATTAATCCATTTGTACAAATTAATTCATTAATACTTGAAAATATTAATACTTTGAGATCCTTAATTGGAAAACACTATGGAAGTGAACAGTATTAACCAGCATTTAATATATGTACCTCGTATTAAAAAAAAGATGATAAAAATATATATCAAGTTTAAGATGCATAAACATTTCAAGGAAAGAAATACTCACTTTTTGCATCTATGAGCCTTTCTCGTGGTGCAGTATCAGAAGAAGAGAGCTGCTCCTTAACTTTCGCAATATCCTTAGGATGAAGGTAGTCAAACAAACTCTGACCAATCAGATCATTCTGTAGATATGGAATATTAAACCAGAAATTAAAAATAAACACATATGTTAAAATTTGGGAACTATTGCATAAATTTTAAAGAGTCACTTAGTTTGTCAGTCTACGATAGCCTGTTCAGTCTATTGCAGTCAAAGTTTGGGCCTCTTTTTTCCCCTGAAAAGGTTTATTCCCAATTATATATCAAATATTCATTGTAAAATCACAACTAAAACAATCATGTCTCCCAAAGCTTTTAGAATATGTACCCTGAATGAAAGGCTGGCCAAAAGAATATTTTTTTTAATTTAGTTTTGAAGTTCATAGAATTTTAATGATGGAGAAAAGGGTACAGAAAATTAAGGAAATGGTAGTACAAGAGTAGTACAAACAAGAGGTTTGGTAAAAGTCAAGCCTTGTGTTAAGTGTACATTAAACCTGACTTTGATATGATTATGCTGATTATTTTTCAATATAGCTTGTCCTGCTAGATGGTAGCATAAGAGTAATTTCTACTTTGCTCAGATTCCTCATCTTGTCAAATCTCACCCATATTTAAATAATTCTCCCTTACACTGCTCCTGTGAACATCTACTTATATAATACTGGCATTTTCCCCCATATCCAGCTACTATCAACTCAAATGCATTTTGATTTGTTGGTAAACTGATTTAAATGCAACATTGTTTACATAGAGGGTTCCTGTTGCCTGATGGCAAAAGTTGACTTTCAGTACAAACCCTATGTGACTTTATTTAATTAAGAAGAAGGGAAAGGCAATCAAGTTAGATAAAACAGGAACTAAATGGAAACATTTTCCAGAACAAGAGTAAAATTTTCAAAAGTGTCCAACTGACGTAAGAGCCTAGGTACCACTTTCAAAATTTACCTACGAGCCTAAGTCATTTAGGCACTTTTGATAATGTTATCCCAAACCTTTTTAGAGGTGAAACAAAACAAAAACAATAGTTTTGTGAGTGGTGAAATAGAGTAGATATTCCTCTTCCTGGTGCAGCTGAAACCAGAAGCAGTATTACCAAAAGAAGTTTTTTTCCAATCCAGCAAAAAACAGAAATTTTTGTAAATCTTGCAAATTAGCATGTTTTTGAAATAATTCTAGACTCACACATAGACATTTCAGATGAATACTCCAAAGTTTAGATGTGTATACAAACAAAACCTTTCAATCTCCTGAGGTCTGTCCATTATTAGTTCCAAAGGTACAGAACAATACCTGACTGTAGTTGAGGATCTTGAAGACAGATTCTGAAACAAACAATATCTTCCCTCTGTCACAGCCCACAACAAAAAGAAATCCATCTGCTGCCTAATAAGGAAAGATATTTGTATTATTTTAAAAAGACAATTACATTTTTTAAGTATTTAGGTACCATTGTTACACAGTAGGATTTCTATATTAACATTAATATTGTTACATCTATAGAAATAATTGAATTAGCAAAGTATGAAATTATGATAAAAGCTTAATCTTTTTGCACTTGGAATTAGATTTTTTTGGCACTACTTTCCTTAATAATGACAAGAATTTAAAGAATTTTAGTATAGTAAAAGCTCACATCTTCTCATGTAATATTATAGTTGTACACTAAGCAATTCTTAAATTAAAATTAAAAAAATCAATAACTAATCTTCTTGTGTTTGACCTATGTTTATTTCATTTTAAATTCATTTGACTTCTTTTGGAAACTAAGTATGGCCCGGATCTTGCAGACATTTCTATGCATGTGAGTAGTTCCACTTAATTCAAGGGGCCTCATGTACATGAGCATTTGTGGGGATCAGGCCCTAACTTTGTAAATTCATATAAATCACAGAACCGTTTAAATAACTCAATCCTGCATGTACTCTATTTGGTCATTTAAATGAGATTTGTGAAGCACTGCAAGCCGATTGAATCAATTTTTAAGTCAGTGCTTAAGTATTGGAACAAAAAGGCTATAGCTTATGTTTTTAGAGTGCTGATAAAATATATAGATTTTATTTTTACAATCAGTAGAAATACACCTATATGTTGTTTCCTCACCAATCTGAGTTATGACTTTTATGCATCAACTGATTATACACTGAAAATTGTATCAAATGATCGGGGGGGGGGTGTAAAAAAGGCCATGAGCCAATAAGGAATGAGCTGAAAACAATGGTGTTCATTTATTTACTTCTAACTTAATTAACCCAACAACTGAAAATCCTAACGACTAGATGGTAGGGTGCTTTTATGTCAAAATGCTTTTATGTGAAAATATTTTGAACTGGCCACTTATTTTTTGGTCCCTCGATTTTTAGGTGCCCAGCTTGATAACTGTGGCTTGATTTTCAGGTGTTGAGCATCCTCTCAAATTCCACTGACTTCGAAGTGGAGTTGAAGGAGTTCATCATCTTTGAAAATCAAGACAGTCTATCTCAAGTTGCACCATGGGTCTGACTAAAGACATAATTATTGGGGTCTTTCCCTTCATCAGGATTAAATTCGTAAATTTTTTTACAAACAAAGTTTTAAATTTAGCATTTTTAAGTTGAAACATACCCTGAGAATAAGATGTTTTAATTCATCATCTGACAGAAAAGCAGGTTTGTAGTTTGCTTCTGTATATGGGTTTGTGGCACCTTCAAGAAAAAAGAAGAGCGTGACTACCCCATGTAAATAAACTTAATATACATCCATCTATTATATATAAATATACTCTTGTTTACAAACACTTTTTCTTCCATGCCTTTTGATACTCCCTCATGTTTTTTTCCAGCTGTGTTCTAATTGCAAGTATTCTTTACACAAGTGGAACACAGCTGAAGGGAACCCAGGAAAGAACGAACACTGGCTGGAAAGTACACACTGAAGACAAGAACAGGCAGTAATTCCAAACGTTAATAACCCTTTAAGGCAGGGTTTCTCAAACTTCAGTGCACTGCGACCCCCTTCTGACAACAAAAATTACTATACAACCCCAAGTGGGGACTGAGCTTGCCCGAGCCCGGCTGCTCCAGTTGGGTTGGCAGGGGGGCAGAGAGGTGGAGGAAAGAGGCAAAGCTGAAACCCAAGGGCTTCAGCTCCAGGAAGGAGGCCTGTAACATGAGCCCCGCTGCCCAGGGCTGAAACCATTGGGCTTCGGCTTTGGTCCCAGGCAGTTGGGCTTGGGCTTCAGCTTCGGCCCTGGGTAGTGGGGCTTGGGCTTTGGCCAAGGGTCCCAGCAAGTCTAAGCCAGCCACTTTGGGGTCCCGATTCACAGTTTGAGATCCGCTGCTTTAAGGAATAAGAATATTCATCTTCACGCAAACGTGTTTTCCGAATGTTGTGCTGTGCCCTGTCCAAGTGTGCGCTCCACAACAGAACAAAAACAGACATTATTAAAGGGACTGATGTTTTCCATCTTTAAATAATTTCTTGAATGTAGACTCTAATCAACAGTGGCTGAAAGTCATTATTATCTGATGGCTACTCAGGGCCTTTGTGAAATGAACTGGTGATCTCCATCCAATTCTTACTGTTCATGTCTCAGCAGAGGCCAAGAATTTGCATAAGAATTGAGAATGAACTACCATTCACTTCTACAGGTGAGGCAGCTTCCAATGCTGTCATGCCACCCAAGTTGTACCAATTCTAGAGTAATTCTTCTGACGTTATCTCCTTTGAAAAGCAATAAATTGAGTTAAATTGGTAATGAGGTTGCTGATGGAAAATTATAGCCTTATCAATTAAAAGTAGCACAGGAAGTTAGGTTCTTTAACAGGGTGAGAGACAACAAATGTAATATAAGATGTAATGCTTGATAATTCACGAGACAGAAAAAAAATGAATGCCTCCTGGTCCTCCCCTGAGCCACCTTCCCACCTCAACTCCTGACAATTATGAAAGTAACGTGCATAATTATGGCACTATATATATTTATTTAGATTGCAGCTATTTAAATATATATATATATATATATACACACACACACACACATACACACACATATACACACACACACTTAAATAGCTGCATTACAACTTACATTATATATATACACACATACACACACCTCTACCTCGATATAACGTTATCCTCGGGAGCCAAAAAATCTTACTGCGTTATAGGTGAATCCGCGTTATATTGAACTTACTTTGATCCACTGGAGTGCGCAGCCCCCCCCAACCCGGAGCACTGCTTGACCACGTTATATCCAAATTTGTGTTATATCGGGTCGCGTTATATCGAGGTAGAGGTGTATATATCTTTTCATTAATTTAGTTTCACGCTGTAATATCTCTGCAGTAAAACCCATACTAACTGTTTAGATACAATACTTAAAGTGCCAAAAGACTGTTTTTCTCCCCGTCCTCAGAGAAAAGCAGGCCAATCTTGTAAATTAATAAAAACTGACAGCGAATGCTATAGTTAGGGTTCTGTTATGAAAGTCTCTATGTAACCTTGTTTTGAGCTGCCATTAATTATCTCCAAAATTTTTCTTTTGGGTTAAAGATATCCATACAATCTCAACTAAATTACTACCTCCTTGAAAGTTTGGTCAAAACAGCTGGTCAGCTGTCTGAGTTAGCACAGCATTGAATTAATATGTACTTTCCTGATTAAAAATTATCTAGATCTTGTGCATGGATCACTCAAACAGTTAATCATGTACATAGACATCTCTGAGGAACGGTCTTCAAATTAATTTTTAAAAATAAAAATTAATCTATAAATTGTTTTTTTGCATATAATGCTAAATTTCTAGTGAGTCATTATTTGTAGTTCTTTACATGACCATATTGTTCGGTAAACATATTAGCATCGATAGTTATATTGGGGTGGTTTGGGGAACCTATTCCACTGAAAAGTTCGTTAGTTGTATATGGTTTCCATTTTACAGAACTGTAACAAAATTAGCATTTATTTTTTCTTCTCCCTCTCTCCTGGTCTTTGGTGTTTTTTGTTTGTTTTTGTTTTAACAAAACAGAGATGTTAAATGTTAAATACTTGTTTTGATAAAACTATAGTTACAAAGTTAACCACACAAATCTCAAAATTCAAAAGGTAATGCTCCTACAGAAACCTTAACCTTAATATTTTATACTTGTAGCATTTTGTAGTCCTGTTTTTCTGGTTAAATATATATAATAAAATATACATTACAGCTGAAATTCACCCAGGTGCAGAAAGCTGGCATAAGAGCTTCAGCAACATATTAAGTCCTAGAGGGCACAGCCTATGTGTCAAAGAGGGGTCTCTGTGCCGGCCTGCATAAACAAGAATGGGCTGGGCTGAGTGAGGATCTACTGGATCAACATTAAATGGATCCAGAGACCCCAGCAGCCCATTTCTGTGATATGAAAGAGCAGGAAATGGCAGTAAACAAGCTTATAGATCAGTGCTTCTCAAAGTCAAGCCACTGCTTGTTCAGGGATAGCCTCTGGCGGTCCGGACCGGTTTGTTTACCTGCCGCATCCGCAGGTTTGGCCGATCGTAGCTCCCACTGGCCGCGGTTCGCCGCTCCAGGCCAATGGGGACCACGGGAAGGGCGGCCAGCACATTCCTCAGCCCGCGCCGCTTCCCATGGCCCCCATTGGCCTGGAGCGGCGAACCGCGGCCAGTGGGAGCCGCGATCGGCCGAACCTGCGGATGCGGTAGGTAAACAAACCAACCCGGACTGCCAGGGGCTTTCCCTGAACAAGCAGCGGACCAGCTTTGAGAAGCATTGTTATAGATGATACTCTTCTGTACACTGATCCTTGGTTTTGGGGGTGGATTTTGCCTCCCTTCACTATGCATTATGCACATGGGTGAGTTACCTTTCCTGTAGAAATCTTGCCTTTATGTTGCCTGTCTTCCGCATTGTTTAACTGCAATCTTACATTGCCTTTAATCAGTAAGCCAATTTCAGACTGCTTTTGGTCTCAAAGCTGATTTAAACGAATGCTGTCAAAGCAGAGTCAATTTGTGCCAGGATTCTACTACTCGATCATCCTTCACAGAGATTATGTCTGACAAGAGCATGAGTAATCCAATATAAATAAGGGATTCTGCAGAAGGTACAGTGTTGTCCAGCTAACACATATGAACCATGCTCTCAGTTCATAAGATCTAGACCAAAACACACCTCATAGCTCAATGCAGAACAAAGATAAGAATTTTTTTTAACTCACCTCGTAATGTTTTCATATGCTGAACAGCCATTCTCAGTACAGTAAGTTTATCTAGCTTTCGGGACATAGCATTGCACGTTGGTACCAAAGATGCTAATTCATCAATAAAACTGTTCATTTTATCTCGACGTCTTTTTTCAATCTGGCTATGAGCCTCTCTAAGCAATAACAAAAATTTAAGATTGAATTACGTAATGAAGTTTCAAATGGTCAGAAAAAATAAAAAACAATTAATTTTAAAGTAGTAGACTACAAGGCCCAGCCTGCCCCCCTTATTCATAAGGCCACACACACAAAAGTAGTCCCACTGAAGTGAATATTAAAAGTTAATTACTTGTGTGAATAAGGGTTATTCATGGGAGTAAAGGTGGCAGGATGGGGCCCTAATTTAGCATCAGATACTCATATCACAGGCAGCACTGTATGCTGCCTTATTTACAATAAATACTGAAATTATCTGATAAGCAGGTTCCATCTATCTGAGGTTTTTTATACTGCTGCCTTGGTATCTGAGCACATCTACTGAGGTACTACAGGCATTATGTAAAAATCAAGCTCAAGATCATAGATGCATAAGTTCCAGTGTGTACAGAACTGGATGAGACAACAATTCATGCCAAAGAATAGCATTAAAAAGTGTAAATATTATAATTCACTATAATATTCAAATTCTTTACTGAAGTATATGCTTTATGTAAATAAGTTTCCTATTTCATCCTATAAATTACTGTTAAAAATATTTTGGAAAACAGGTCTAAACTGGGCTTTTCCTATTGCTTAAAAAAACGGTGAGGAGTATCATATCATTTTGACATTGCACGTTCAAATTCAAAGTGGCTTTTTTTGTTTGTTTTGTATATATTACACAGAATGATAGAATCATAGAATATTAGGGTTGGAAGAGACCTCAGGAGGTCATCTAGTTCAATCACCTGCTCAAAGCAGGACTAACACCAACTAAATCATCCCAGCCAGGGCTTTGTCAGGCCTGACCTTAAAAACCTCTAAGGATGGAGATTCCATCACCTCCTTACGTAACCCATTCCAGTGCTTCACCACCATCCTAGTGAAATAGCGTTTCCTAATATTCAACCTAGACCTCCCCCACTGCAACTTGAGACCATTGCTTCTTGTTCTGTCATCTGCCACCACTGAGAACAGCCTAGCTCCATCCTTTTTGGAACCCCGCTTTAGGTAGTTGAAGGCTGCTATCAAATCACTCTTCTCTTCTGCAGACTAAATAACCTCAGTTCCCTCAGCCTCTCCTCGTAAGTCATGTGCCCCAGCCCCCTAATCATTTTCGTTCCCCTCCGCTGGACTCTCTCCAATTTGTCCACATCCCTTCCGTAGTGGGGGGGGACCAAACTGGATGCAATACTCCAGGTGTGGCCTCACCAGTGTCGAATAGGGGGGAATAATCACTTCCCTCAATCTGCTGGCAATGCTCCTACTAATACAGACCAATAGGCCGTTGGCCTTCTTGGCAACAAGGGCACACTGCTGACTCATATCCAGCTTCTCATCCACTGTAATCCCCAGGTCCTTTTCTGCAGAACTGCTGCTTAGCCAGTCGGTCCCCAGCCTGTAGCAGTGCATGGGATTCTTCTTTCGTAAGTGCAGGACCCTGCACTTGTCCTTGTTGAACCTCATCAGATTTCTTTTGGCCCAATCCTCCAATTGTGCTACATGTACTGTAGCACTTTACAGCCTGGTAATGCTATAACACTTATAGCATGCAATGCTTTTGGTTCCGTTTAAAGGGAGTTAGCCATGCTATTTCTATTTAACGTTAATGGGAACTGCTTTTTAACTACACATTTCCAATTAAAAATATACCGTATTAATATTTTAATAAAATTGTATGCAGTTCATAAAAGAACAAATCTTTAAAACTGAAAACGGATGGAAAAGCCAAAGAGAAAAAAACCCATACATAAGCTTTTACTGTGAGACTCAGGCACCGGTGCACAAGGTCCCTAACATGACAGGAAAACTAGAATATCATCTTTTTTCAGTAAGTTAGTTAAGAAATAAAATAGTTTACCTTGCATTTTTTATTCTGCCTTGTTGGTCCGTATATTCCAACCTGTTGAGGAGTAAGTTAAAGTACAAAGTCACAGGTTTATTGCCATTATTTTCTACATAATTTTCTAATAATTCCTTTTGTATACACTAAGTAGCTGTTGGTCTTTAGTTACAACAATATTTTGGGGTGTCATACTGCGTTTAGAAAGGATTTTTATTTACAGTAGATTTTCACAGTAAGTTTTATGTTACTTTCTATTCTAGCTTTAACATTAAGCCCTTCCTGATCCTGCAAATTCTCAGACTCACATGGAGCCCAGCCCCTGTGACTTCAGTGATATGCCACACAAATGAAAGAGTTCACCCACAAGGATCTGGTCTCTAATTAAATCTCTTGGAATGCACATTTTAGTAATAATGTAACAGTACCTTCCGTGTTGGTCATCTTTATCTGTATCCATACCTTCTCTACAAAAATAAAAACAAAACAGCATGTCAGAAATACAGTGAAATTAGCAAATGTCAACTTGTTTATGAAGTAAGCATTTATTCATTCTTCTTAAAGGAAAATCCGACATAGTTATCGCAAAAAATCATAATTAAATGTTTCTTTTGTCTTTAAACCTTTTAGTACAAAAAATAATGCATCAGTTTATTCAAAGAGAACATAAAAATGTTTCTGTGAAATAGCATGAGGGGACCACATCAATGGAATAAACCAAGATGTTCAAATAATTGTACCAGGCAGTAAAACAGGCTTCAATTCAGAGAAGACATCAGTGTTATTAAAATGTCCTTTAATCTACTGATATGTCCTTTTAAGTTTTTCTTCCAAGCAGAAATACTTTTAATCCATTAACAGTCAACTTGCACTGGCAAAACACACAAAAAAAGATTCACAGTAGCAGATTCATTATGGACTCTATAAATAGTCACTCTAAGTTCCACGTCTTCAAACTTCAAAGTCTTCAGCTAACAGTCAAAAGTTCTTCATGTTCGGTTTAATCTTTACTTCAGGTCACTTCTAAATTGAACCTAACTAAGTTATATAGATTTCTCATTCTGTTTAAGATTCCTTTTTGACTCTTGGTGTTCACATTCTTGCATGGAGTCTGCAGGTGCAGATCAATGAAAGAGAAAAATTCTCTCTTTATACTCCTTCCCCCACCCCATTTATTTAAAGATTTGTTCTTGATCTCTTATTTCAGAGCACCACAATTCATTTTCTTCATTTTAAATTCTTTACTATATCTGTTCCAATGGGAATCTGGAAGTACCTCTCAAAATAGGGTTCGCTTTGAAATTCATCTGTGAGCTAATATTCATAGAGGACTTAAATACATTGATGCTAGGGAGCTCCTACCAGTGGATTCTAATCTAGGAATCTACCTGTAAAGATCTGAGGGTGCAGGTTCTCAGTTTCAGTGGGTCTAGAACCTGAGATGGTGGGGACCCTGCGGTCAGACACTCCCTCATCTCCACAAAGAGAGACAGATGAAACACCACCTCACCAATCCTGGAAGGTCAGACCCCCACAGGAAGTCCTATCAGAATGCCCAATTGGCTCATGCCCTTTACGTAAGCCCGGAAATGACCAGGGTGGGCTGTCCAAGCAACCAAGCAGAATGTATGCTGCTGCCAGGTCAGCCAGTAAAACAGAGGATTATTAGATGACGGGAACACGGTCTAAAACAGAGCTTGTAGGTACAGAGAACAGGACCCCTCAGCCGGGTCCATTTTGGGGGGCAGTGAGCCAGACACTCACGTCTGCACTCACTCAATGTCCCCAACCAGCCCCAAACTGACACTCGCCAGCCCCTCCTCTTTGGCCTTTGTCTCTTTCCCGGGCCAGGAAGTCACCTGATCTCTTTGTTTTCCAACCCCTTCAGTTGGCATCTTTGCAGAGGAGGGGCCCAGGCCATTAGTTGCCAAGAGACAGAGTGCAAACCATTCTCTGTCCAGACAGTATCATAGGGGCCTTCTTGGGCTCTGCAACAATTGTACACCCTGATCCCCCCACCTAGATACCTAAGAAATGCATAGGGGAAACTGAGGCACCCCTACAGTATTCAGAGGAAACAATAAGAACATTCCTACTTCATCACAACCCATGTGCACATTATTGATGCAAGCTTACACCCGCTGGATTTCGGAATTACGAAATACTGGACACAGAACTACGCATCACTAAATCCACTTTCAAAAAGTAGCAACACTATCTGGAGAGGCTTGACATCCAGTACAGGTATTCCCCAACCAGAAAAACATGAGTATCTCCAGAAGGCTTGGGCCCTGAGCCAAAGAGAGTTCCAGTGAGCACTATTCTTCTCCTGATTTAACATCACCATTTCATACCGTCCAGGAACCAGCAATGGGAAAGCAGACACCTTCTTAAGTAAAGGGGAATATTACCAAGGAAATGAGGAGCCCAACTCGGAACCACCCCATCTCCTGAAGCCCTGTAATTTTGTTAACACCGCAACCCACCTAAACCTGATAATCCTCCTTCAGACAGTTTCTCAAGACGACCCTTCTGGAAGACTCCACCTAGGAAGGGAATGACCAAAGTGCAACAATCCACTCTGAGGGCCACACCGTAGTTCCTATAATTGTAGGCTGACTAACTAAAATGGCCCATTTCATTTCCTGTGACTGTCAGCCTTTTGCCAAAACAATAGCCCAGCTGCTGGTGACACATGTCATTTGCTCCCAGACCAAATCATCCCTGACCGAGAGCCAAAATTTGTGTCTCACTTCTGACAGGAGACAATCCACCTAATAGATGTTCATGCATCCACCCCCACTGCATATGACTCCCAGACCCATGGGCAGTTGGAGAGGGTCAAGTCAAGTATTGGAACAATACTTGTGTGCTTTATTAACTTCCATTGGGACAACTGGGTTTCCCCGTTATTATACATCAAATTCTCCTACAATGGTGCCGATCGTGTCTGCACTAGGCAGAGCCCCTTCTTTTCAAATTATGGATATCATCCCCATATCCACCCTGTGTTACCCACAGACTTCCCAAAGCTGGTGGCCGTCGACTGGGTACAGTGAATTCACCATATCCAAGATGAACTCCGCAGGCACCTGGCTGAGGCTAAAAAAGCCTACAAGCGGTTTGTGGGCTGGTAACACCAAGAATGTTTGGCGTTTGTTGTGAGCCAGAAGGTCTGGCTCATCGCAAATCACGTCAGGATGATCAGGCCTTCTCAAAAATTAGACAATTAGTTCCTCAGTCTTTTCCAAACCTGCAAATAGGGGGCAGCAAAGTCACATATAAGCTGCAACTTCCCCAGTCTCTTCGCATCCACCAAGTGTCCCAGGCATCAATTCTCAAGCCCTGCATAGAGAATCCCTTCCTGGATCAGTCTCAACAACCCCATCAGTCAAGATTCAGAGGCATGAAGAATATATCGCGCACAAAATCCTTGCCTCCTGTCTGTAGTGAAGTTGCCTCCAATACTTCAGAGCCTGGAAAGGTTACCATCCTAAGGGATGATCCTGGGAGCCCGTGGCCCACGTCCATGCCCCTGAGCTAGTGGAAAATTTTTATTGGGATCGTCCCAACAAGCCAGGCCCAGTGGCGCCCTGGAGAGGAGTATGCCTAAGTGTAAAAATCCAGGGGTTCGGGTCCTCAGTTTCAGTGGGTCTACAACCTGGGTCTCTAACACTCCCCCGTTGCCAGCAAGGGAGATAGTTGAAGCACTACCTCATCAATCAATGCTCATCTAATAAGAATATTTATAGCATGAGGAGTAGCGTACTCCAAACTGTACATTAGAAGACATTCCAGTACCATCAAAAAAGAGCAGAACTTGAGTAGTTTGTTGAGGTCATCAGAGTCTCAATCAGAAATAAAAACTTTGTTACAGATATTCTGTGAGGGAGGGGACGAGAGAGAGATTATTGTTTATACTTACTCAAAAGAAAATCCATCAAGTCTGGAAAGATAAAGAAAAAATTATTACTCAAAGTACAAAGAGCATTAGTGCTTACTAGACTACATTCTGCCAATTGCTATTGTTTGTCTTAATTTCCAGTTTTTCCACATTCATAAACACTGACATGCAATTCCGTAGTCTGGAAAAGTAAATAATTTTCATAATCTAAAGTGACAAAATTGTTTATAACCTACTTCCAAAGGGAGCAACTCCCTCCTGGTTATGGTGTGTCTTATGGTCAGGAGAAGAGAACTGTGAAAGATTATTAAATTTAGGCTTTAAGGAACCAGTGTGTTTTAACACTTATTTAACTCTTAAATACAAATACTACCCTTGAGATTAATGTGAGGACATATCCAAGAAAGACTTTTCTTTCTGGAGGAAAGAAGGAATTCAGCAGTGCTACCCATTCAGAAAGATAAATATGGAAAAATGCTTTCTTGAGGTAGCAGAAGTTGATAAAATAAAGAATGCTCCAGCTAAATCTGCTAAAATTAATTTAAATTAGAACAGTGATCTTATTCCAAAAAGGCTGGCCAAATGACTATTGCAGGTGAAAATGTATACAGTACATATGTCCAGAGTCTCCAAAGGCTACTAGAATTCTGAATTTGGATTTCCCTAAAGTACAAACTGTCCTCGCGGATCCTTCTCAAAGAAACTTAATTTACTTCATAACTGACATGCTCAATATGGATTAAAAAATTGTCAAGAGAAAATGGAACATTCCAAAATGAGACTCAGGACCTAGGATGACAGAATTTGTACAGACTTACGTGAAAACGGGCTATACTCCAAATGGAAATAATGGTGTTAAATAATTGATAAGAGCTTGCTGTAAATTATTCTGATTTTTACTCTTTTACACAGTGATTTAAAGCCTTTGGGTTGGTCTTGAGGTGCTTACTGCAGAATATGGATTATCTATTCTGAAATTCATCAGAAATTACTAAAATCTTCACTTTCCTAAAAATTTCCTACTTTCCATTTCCTCCTACTATTTAGGTATACTACATCCTTATGGTCTAAATTATTTCTATTCATTAAGTTTCCCAGCTTCATATATCTATTGTAAGTATCCCTACAATATTGACAAAATTAGTAAAAAAAAAAAAAAAAAAAAAGGAACATCATAGAATCTTTCATTAAAAACAAAGAGTTGTGTCCTGATCAAATTCCTACTGGATCAACTGCTTGGCTTAGCTTTGTTTTACCTGGGCATTAGAGCAAATCACAGAACACTGGTTAGGGCAAAGAACCAGGCAACAGGACATCTGAGGTCTACTCTCAGCTCTAACATTGATTTACTGCATGACCTTACTTAAGATTTGTAACATTACGAAGTTGAAATACTATTTCTCATGTTTTTCTGCCTGTAAAGCCAGATGTACTTAGTACCATGAATCCAACTGTAGAGGCCCCAGATGGAGAGAAAAAAAAGTTTAGAAACTGCTAAAAGTTATCTTAAAAAAAAAAGTCTAAACGTAATGTTGCTGTTTGCTATACCTTGCTTTAAACCAGGCTAGAAAGAAAAAGAGTGAGTATTTCTAAAGGCAAAACTTAAAAGAAAGCAAATGTGTCGAGATTTCTATGTATAACATATACCCTCCAGGCATAAACATCCCAAACATGCAGTGGTGATGGTCATGTCAAAGTATGGAGTCATTTGATAACCAATCAAGCACTTTGCCCAATCCTTCTGCACCAGCATGACTTCTAACATTCCAAATCTCTGAGCAGTTTTCAAATGGTTTATGAAAAAAATAAAACAAACTACTAGAAACTATGCCAAAACACATTACTTCTTCATAGCAAAACTGCAACAGGGTAGAAAAGATAAGTATTCCTCTCAACTGAGTTAAAATTAATAGAAATCATACTTACTGATAATCAGTAGAACTTCCTTTCCTTTTCCTATTGCAATCCATTCCTGAAGTGCTAAGGGAACTAGAGATTAGGTCGGTGGGTCCTGGTGACATAAAATCACTAATTGTAGAGGAAATGTCCATCCTTTGGTCAGCCATTGGATCGTCTGGAATTACCAAAAAAAGAAGCACGTGGGTCCATTACTTTTACATTATATTTAAAGAGAAAAAAGTTACAAATTTCATTTTAAACAAAGCAACCCCCCAAAAAAACAAAACTAAGAGAATTTGCTAGAGATGAATTTACATAATTTCTGTTCATTATAAAACCAGCACACTTATGAAATTTTGAAGAGTAATTAAATTTCTTTTAGTAAACAGTGTCCAACAACACATATGATAAATATTTAATAGTATATAACTAAGACAGTTTTCTCTAAAAGTCGTATGATTTAAAGTCAAGCAATGTTTCATACAGCTGCCAGGATGTGCTGCAAACTAAGTAATATAACATGATCAATTTCTTAAAATGCTTTCATACATTACATTGTTAACTGCAATCTATTAAGTACAACACATAAGTAATAAGTGTGGAATACCTAGAAGTGGGGACAGGCTTAAAAAACAGATCAAAGCATCATAACAGCTGTATGAGGAAAAAGAAACAAGGCAGAAGATGTGGTGGAGGATGGGTGAATTGGATAAAAAGTACTAGAGAGGGGACTAAGGAAAACATAAAGGTGTAAGGTAGTAAAAAAATGGAGTGGAAAGAGAACCAACAAAACAAACAAAAACAAAAAACTCTGAGAAGACTGAGCAGAGGTACAAAAGAAATCAATTAGCCTTAATAATGTTTTAGAGTACTATAGACCAAATAACCCACTTAATTATATTTTGCAAGGAACACTGCCAGAATACTGTACATAATAAAATATTAGATACCCAAAGTAACTACACATCAGCAGCAACTAAACAACAATGGACAGTTCTTACCTTAAAACTTACTTTCTGGAAGCCTAGCTCCACCCTAGAAGAAAAGGCCTGCACTCAATCTGCTAGCTGATTCTGCCTCAGCAATCACCTTAAAACTTCTGTCATGCTCTGGCAATTTGTTAGTCAAGCTCTTTCAAAAACCTGAATGGGAAGAAAACAAAAGAGCCACATCACTTTTAAAATATGTCTGGTTTGGGATAGCTACTGGTTAAGAGAGCTATGCTCCATGCTTGCTCTAGGCTGGATGGGGACAAGTCCTGCACCATTCTGATGGCATGACTAACAGGAAACTCTTTGGACCCTGTACGAGGTGCAATTACCAATGCAAAGTGAGTGTAACACACTACCAAATCAGAATGGTAGCACTTTGCACTAACTGTTCACTCATGTAAATACTACACAAGGTGCAATCATGAATTGAGCCCTCTAATTTCTGGCTGCCCCTCCTTCCACCCTCACCACATACAGAAAGGCTGATTTGGCCCCTTCATCTCAAATAAATAATGCAGGGATATATTTTGATCTTCATATGCTAAAATCTTGCCATAATATTCTTAATTACATGACGTGTTTTAAAAAAGGCAAAGACTATAATAAAGTGGCATGATGAACAGAAATTACAACCATACTGAAAAGAAATACTGAGTACTGGTTAGGGAGTGGTCTACAAAATAAGGCCTCTGATCCAGCAATAAGGCCCCTATGACTGCAGCATCTCAGATTAAATTTCATCTTCACCCTCAGATAAAACAGTAAGATTCTCAAACTTTATAAATGAAGTTGTGTCAGTTATCAAACATCGTAAACTTTTCAAAACTACTTACACCAAAACAACACTAACTTCGCCCTCAAAATTAAGAGTAGGCAAATAGCATACACAACATTCACATAGTTTCTCCTCACTTCTAGACAAAAAGCATCCACTGACAACTCAAACTGTTCCAGAGTTTCATACTACGGACAGTCAAATCTTAATAGCATATTTTCATGCCAGGCAAACAGACCTTTTATAATCCAGTAACAATGCCAAATGCTATAGAACAAAGGAGAAAAAATTACAGAAACTGAACTGGCAGTAATGGCAGATTGATAGAAGAAAATAAAAGAAGTAGGAAACAGCCAATTATGAGATGCACCATACATCCATCATGAAGGACTGAGAATGCTTTTAGCAGAATAAAATTATGAGAAAAATGATGATAAAACATTCAGCCAGGGACGAGGATGTTTTCCCTATAGCACAATCTTTTACCATCATTATACAAAACTATTGCTTTAAAGCAGTCCTGATAGTTTATTAACTTGTCTCAAGCAAAAGACTGAAAGAAGCAAACTTCTTCATAAATGGCTTCTTTAATTATTCCGGCATGATTAAAACTTAGAAGGCTTGTTTATACATAAATGAAGGTTTGTAAAGTTCTGCAGGCAGTACAAGTCTGAACAACAACATGAAACCTTGCATTGACTGACTCTGGTGGGCTTCAGCATCATGTTCTGCAGCTTTATCTCAAAATTAGAAATATTAATATCAGGAGTTTTAATAATCATATAGCTCTGGTTGGCCCTGTTAGTCAAAGTGAGATTCTTCACCTACAGAGTGCATCACACAAAAAAATGACTGTGTTTAGTACTGAAGTAATCTGCAAACATAGGTTCGGTTATACTGTAACACAGTAGTCCCCAAACTGTGGGGTGCACTCCCTAGGGGGGGCCCCAGAGGAACACTCAAGGGGGCATGCAGTAGGGCACAGGCCAGCCCCCAAGGGGGTCAGGAAGGGAGTGCCACCCAACCCTGCTCTACCCCCAGCCCAGCTCCGTCCCTAGCTGCAGCTCCACTCAGCCCACAAACCAGTGGGTGATGTATATGTATGAGCCCTAGAAGGGAAAGTTGATTGCAGGCCAATGGGAGTGCGGAGCTGGTGCTTGGGGTGGGGGCAATGTGTGGAGCCCCGTGGCCCTCCCCCTGCCTAAGAGCTGGACCTGCTACTGGCTGCTTCCGGAGTGCAGTGCGGTGTTGCAACAGGTAGGGACTAGCCTGCCTTAGCGGGGCAGCACTGCCGATGGGACTTTTAATGGCCCGGTCGGCGGTGCTGACCAAAGCCGCCGTGACCCAATCCCTTCCATTCCACGACCCAGTTCTGGGTTGCGACCCACAGTTTGAAAACCACTGGATTAGGCTCTTCACCTCTGCCTCTTCATCACTCTCCCCTCCCCCATGTTTTACTTTGCCTCTCTTCTCTAGGTAACAGCTAAGCATCTAAAACTAGAAGTAGCATCTCATCCAGATGGTCACTATGCTACTTGAGTACTGTGCATCTATGGCACAATCCTCCAACCTGAGAAACTCTAAGCATCAGATATGGCACCTAAAATAAACCAATTTAAAAGACCTGCAGTACTTAGGAACAAAAGATTGTTTTAGGAACAGCATGTTTTTATTTTGCTTGAGTAAGTTTTCACACAAAAAGCTACATTCTGAAGTTCAATCAAAATACTTCTATTTATTATCATTGAGATATATAATCAGTCTAGCAATTAAATGTTTGTTTAATTCTGCTGCTACTGAAATATTTGTAAATATATAAAAAATAAAAGCATCTACCTGAAGGATTAAAAATGTTCCTAAAAGCAAAAAATTTTAAAAGATCTGGGTAATTAAATGAAAAACAGAACAAAACAAAAAAACCCACAAAAAACCTTACTGTATGGATTTATAACAATCCCTCCCACAATGCTCACATCAGTCCTGAAAACCAGTCTTACATTTCAGTCTCATGTAAATTTAAACAGCCATGTTATAAATCCCTTGAAATGAGGTTTAAAATGGAAACACTGTCAACCCCACAATCAGTGCATCACCAGCATCTCCCATAATAAATTCTCAACTGCCTTGTAGTAGTGCAATGCTTTTTAAAAAAATTGGTAAAAAAAAGGTAGATTTAGTAACTTTTTTCAGCCTCCAGCTGCTAATTGCTCAACTGCACAAAAAATTCTATAAATAATGCAACACAACACTACTGTAACACACTATAAACACCCACAAACATAAACACAGCCAAATGCTTCCAATTATGACCCTGAGCTTGTTGCCAAGACACTTCAAGGACCTACTTGAAAGAATGCCATATAGGCCACTTCCTGATTAAACTTCCTTGTAGAAAAGAACCAAAGCATGCTATCACTGCCCCACATTATGCATCTTTTCTCTGCAGTCTCTCTCTTTATATCTGAACACTTTATTATTTTTCTTGTATTTTATCTTCATTCCTATTAGCTGCACTGAAATTCAAGAGAGGCAAATCAGACACTAAAAAACAAATCCTAACTGTTCATCTGTGTTTTGTTTTGTTTTCCTTTTAAGTGCCAGTTGTCACGTGATTGGCTTAATCGTGCAGCAAAGCTGATCACGAGTACACAAACACCTCACTGAGCAAATCAAGGTCAGAGCAAAAGTAGGTCAACTAACTCTGCCTAGGCACCCATCTGGGAGTCAAGGCCTCTTTACGCAAGCACTGCCAGCTTCAGAAAAGCCTAGGGCAAGATTCAACTACTGCCATCATACAACAATTATTTATTTAAAAAGAAACTTCACTCAGCCTTGTTGTGAATCACAAGCATGTAATAACATAAAAGCATTCTTTCACAGTTACAGAATAAATTTGTGGTATGGTTTCCATGAGAAATATAACTGAAGGGATACCAATCTTGTTTATAGAAAGTGCCTGGACCAAAAATAGTCAAATAACTGCATCTATCAGGGAAATTCTTCATTTCCTTTTCACAGTAATACTTCATGTCTCAGAAGTTAAAAATTGCACAGCATGGACTAGCTAAACATATAAGAATATCTTAAAAATTGGCTTAAAGTAGACCACCTGGGTTTGATCTTGGATATTTTTTGTTTTCAATTTCAAAAAATCAATTTTACTTTAAAAGAAAACTGAAGACATTTCGCTCACCAGGACATCCTGAAATTTCGCACAGCAATAATGTCTAACTGTAAGCTGTATGACAGAATGTTAATAGTTACATTTTGTATTTAACTAGGGGCACAGGTGTTAATTGGGACTAGTTTTAACAGGAATTGTAAAACCTATGCTGGCACTCTGGATTTAATATTCACTTCCTTCAGTCCTTCTAAAGACTCTTTTTTTCTTCATGTGTGGGAGGGGAAATAGTACTTGGCTCTCAACATTAAATAAATAAAGAGGTAATATATACTAAGGGCCAGACTCAGGTATTCCTACTCATGTTGAATAGCACCTTACTCTCTGAGTATCAATTGATACTGCATTCTATGTACCAACCACAGGAGAGGGGGATGGCACAGGATCTGCTCCAGCAGCTCTGAGCTACCTAAAGGATCCCTTGTGGCTAACGGAGTGATACAAAGCTGTCCTAATGTGTGGGCACATCTGATTCGCAGCATTTCTATTATTATAAGTAAAGGTCTGATCCAAAGCCCTCTAAAGTCAACTTTTTCATTTACTTCAACTGGTTTTGGTTAAACAATAAACAGGATACTTCAACAGATTTTTGGATCAAATCTCTTATCAAGCGAGAATGCCTTGGCTCTGATAAATCTCTTGATTTGCACATACTGAGCCATGTCGCTCCGGATCTACTGCCAAAAGTAGAAAATCTGCTGTCTTTTGGCCATATTATACCATTTACTCTAGTGGATTTGAATAACATTCACGCTTTAAAAAGGGGGAACATTTTATGTAAGTCAACATTTAGATACAACACATCCACTTATTTTATTTTCCAGCCCTGCTCCTTCACCAAGGATAGTTTTGAACACTGAGCATTATGCTCTATGAAAATGAAATTCCCTCATTATATGTTATCAGTCACCACAGATCCATATCCCAGGAGGAAAACCTAGCTTTCCTTACTAGCTTGTGTGTGGAGGATGGAAGAGATATTTACAAATTTCATTTATATCTTGACAAAGTAGATAGGTTTCTTATCTACCAAATCCATAGAGTCATCTAATGACAATAGATGCCTCATCAGTTGAAGGAAATTAAATTGATGCATATATTTATCTAGCATCTATAATGACTCCAAATCTTTTTGAAAGTTGGAAACTTTAAGCCACAGCTAATTATCATGGATCTTCATTTGGCACAGGAGTTTTGGTTTTCCTTTCACCGGGAGGAATAAATGATAGAGCCAAACATACCGAATGCTAGACACTGTTGTGTATGGAAATTTGAGAAGTAAGAAAATTGTGATTTTTGCAGTTCATGCCATATTAGGCTTATTCAGGAGGACTGTACGACTGTCTTACTGTAGTACTTTTGTCCAGTATTACAATATTTATTAGAGAGGTACATATCCTCTGCTCCTCTTTGACATATGCCTTGGTTTACAGTATGTATCCATTTAGTACTACTAATTTGGTGGGTGTGGTTTTTTTTTTTTAAATATTGTTCTATGAAGAGGTTGTATCTATGTGCTTTTAAAAAAAATGTATTTGCCTACTTAGCTGCGTAAGGTATTCAACATTACATTTGTTTTTTCATCCTCTTTATAAAATGCAGGACTAATTTTTAAAGAATCTGTTCCTGCTTATACATTATTCCTGGCAAAGGATGTTTGCAGAGATTCTTAAATTTCCCATCAGTCCTTTTTAGCTATGTTGAGTATAATTCTTCAAAATTCTGAACTTCTGTATTTCTTATTAGCCTGCATTATATATAAAACTGTACAGAAATAAAAATAATTGATCAAAATTTTCCATTAAAGAGACTGATATGATTATAACAGTTTGGGATATTTGGAATCAAAATGGCTATTTAAAACATATCCACAACTCTACCACAAATAAAAGCTTATTGTCAGAAGTGATGTGTGTGCACTCCTGCTCCTATGCCTAAAGGTGAACAAATAGAGTATTCTATTGCACCTGGGGAAGAAGAAGACGTGACATATAATGAGGCCCTACATCCTAGATTTCTACCCTTTTATTCCTCAAACACCACCTCATTTCAATTAAAGACATATCTGGAGGAGTTGAAAATTTGACATTTATATTTATGGTTGTGGATTCCTTTTCTGATTTGGATGATAATTCCTGGAGGCAGGTTGCAAAGCTTTCACAAAGTCTAAAAGAGCTTCCTACTCCTTCATATGAGTCAAAAGCCCTCGGTAAGTATTCTGCTCTTACACCCTCACCACCAACTGATCTCTGGTCAAAAAACCCTCTACAATATCATCCTAGTTTGTTTTAAATAAAAAAAAAAAAACACAGACATACATTAGATTTTATGATCCATCAATTCTCGAGGATACGTTATCTTAAAATGAGGTAAACTTGGAGATCAAATATTTTATTATATTCAACACTGCTAGTAATCAAAAACTTGAAGGGCCATTTTTGGTATCAAAATGTACACTAAATGGATTTAAATACAAAGTTCATTCAGTTATAGATGTGATTGTTAACAACAGGCTTATCATATTCTCCTTTTCTCAGACAGTAGGCTAAAAAGCATACTCTTAATTATACTCAAAAGACTATAGGAAAAAACTCTCAATATTTAATTGTTGGAAGAAACTGCAAACGACTGCTAATTCCAAAAGTCAGGATATTTAAGAAAAAAAACTAATCTTTTATTATGTTTCTGTTTGTTGTCCTCAGCATTCTTCAGCATCCAGATGTACTGGGAAATGTCCTTTTGTTAAAGATTTAATTTGAAAATATAGTGGGGCATTGGGCTTATTTGGTCAAATGACGAACATACGTAGCATCAGTTTTTGCTCAAAAACTAAGAATGTTACACAATGATATTGTGTTCTCCTTATTTACCAGGCAAGTAGCCCTTCATGATTTGCCAGTTTCCATATATACTGGCTATAAAAGTGCTGTAGGTAAATCACTTGAAGTCAACACCATATTAATGGTGGCACAGACAGAAAAATCTTCTCCTTCTCAACCTTTCCCCCCTAGTGTTTTAAGCAAGGCTCTTTACAAATTTCTACTGTATTTCACACACTTGGTACACTACCTGGATTTCTCTGTTTCAGCAGAGGTTGCTACATAGTGCTCTTTATTAAACCCCTTCCTACTGTTTTGCGTCACTACCCATTCCCTCTGGAATCTTCCTTGGATCCTTCTATTAATATTAATAGGCTTTCCTTTGAGACATTCCAAATGTACTACACCTCTACCCTGATATAACGCTGTCCTCTGGAGTCAAAAAAATCTTACCACGTTATAGGTGAAACCGCGTTATATCGAACTTGCTTTGATCCACCGGAGTGCGCAGCCCCGCTCCCGCGGAGCACTGCTTTACCGCAGTATATCTGAATTCATGTTATATCGGGCCGCATTATATCGGGGTAGAGGTGTACTTTATCTAGTGATTCAGGGTTGGCTGCCTTCTTTCCAACATTTTAAAATGGTCATGTTAGATTGGGGCAATTGAATCAAGGGTTCCTCACCCACTCTTTAGGCATTGGTTCTACAGCAGTGGCATCTTTTGTCCTCCTGGGGAATGCCTATAGCTGACAGCAGCTCATACTTAGAGCACTTCTGATGAGCCATGCTCCACTTATCAGCACATGCATACTCCAAGGCTGATGTCTTCAAATCATCAGCCACATGACATTTATCTATTAAAGATAAATTTGGGTGCAAATTTTAAGTTATAGACAGACTGGTTATGGGGGGAGGATTCCAAAGCTAAATTGTTTTAAAATTGCAAATGTAAGATGTTTCTTTAAGTCATCATTGGAATTGAAAACAATATTTTAAAATTGCTAGGACCTCATTCATACATATCAAATTGAGATGGCTATTAATACAGAGAGCATAATGATACATGCACTATGAACATTTAGTGGATTTACTTAATAGATCTCTATATCATGCAAACATCCTTGATTATTATAAAAAAAACTTTCACACAGACAAAAAACAGAACAAAACCATAGAAGGAAAAGGAAAGGTTCTTGTACAGATAAATGCTAAGTTGGTTGGAATAATATCTAAATCATCACATATCTACTACTGCATAGGTGGTTTTACATTTTGAGAAAAAATAAAAGCAGTGGAGAGTGTGAAAGCAAAAAAAGAACCGACAGGAAGGGAATTGCAATGCATAACAGTTTGTTAGCAAGAGTCAGGCTAACTGTAACCCTAATAACGCGAAATTTGTAGAAGCAAGGAATGTGTGAGGCAAGTGGAAAATAACAGTGTAAAAAGTTGTTGCGACCTTGTGTAAATAATATGGAATGTAGACTAAGTCTACATTAGTGAGCAAAATAAGATATCAGAATAACCTATGTATCAACAAAATGCAGCTGTTGCTCATTATTGTCTGTAACAAAAGGTATAAATGCTTGCTGTAATTGTTTACCTGTTAAGAGATCTGTTTACCTCTCTCCCTCTATGCAATTGATAGAGAAAAAATAAAGTATCTGACTTGCTGTACCCAAACAAAAAGTGAGAACTCTGTTATTCTCCGACAATTTGGGGGCTTGTCCGGGATGGCAATGCCCGCAGAGGCACCGGCAGCTGCTACGGATCGTTCCCCTTTGAACCCCATGGCGCCACAATAGAGGTAAGAGACCTTTTGAAATCTCTATTGGGGTGTCAGAGGACGACTGTCCGTGGGGCCGTCTGTCCCTGTTGGGCTCACGCCATCCGAACTTATTGACTGTGCAGCAAGATCAGATGCAGAGTGGTTCTGGGGAATTGTTTTGCCGCACCCAATAAGGTAGTTGTATGCGGTTCTGGGGAACTGTTAGTTTGGCCGCCCCCATATGCATAAGAGAGATGCATTAGGTATGCACCGGTGCTGAGGGGTTTTTACCGCCTCATGAGGGGTTGTTACCGCCTCATAGTGTATTGAGTCCGGACATAAGGTACAGATGCATCGTGGTATTTGGAGATAGAGGCCTTGGTGGGTGTGTGTGTGTACACACACCACTGTGAATTGAGAGTTTCCGGAAGACGCCCAGAGTACTCTGCAAAGTCTTTTGGCTCGTGACCTGAACTACTCTAACGCAAGCCCGGTAACTAGAGGATCTTTTAGGAGATCCGACCCACGGTGGGCTAACTCGTCCTGGCATCATCCGGCGAGGAAGCTACCTGGGTCTAGGAGTGTGTGAACCCATCTTCCCTCCCCCTTTTCCTCTCTGTGTGAGCCACTGACAGTCTGATCATCTCACTGGATGCAACGAGAGTAAGCGGCGCCGTCTCTCAGAGACTAGCCGACGCTCTTTGCTGAAGGGAGGTGTAGGAGGGTCGTGGCCATCCTCGTTAGCCTCTCCTGTGTGAGTACCCCGTAGGGAAAGATCCTTAGTTTATGTGCCGCTAGAGCGGACAGGGCATCCTCCCTGTGTGTGTGATTGGAAAATGGGTGGGAGACAGTCTAAGCATTCCCTCTCATCCCCTCAGGGTACCCCATCTGATTTCATGTATGTACATTATGGTCCTAAAACCTGCAGGTATTTAGAGAATTGGAATCATTACACGCATGCAAAACCAGCTAAACAATGCCCACTAAAAGGTACCTTCAATCTAGATAAGATCATACATCTCAGAGGAGCTTTTAATCACCAAAAAGCCTCTGACACACAATGGGAGCAATTTGTCTATTGAGGAAAGAAACTGATTAATTTAAAATTCAGCTTGGTCCAGAAATAAAAAAAAGTTAATCTGCGTTCAAGGTTAAGAATCAATGCAGACCAGGCTAAGTACAAAGAAAAACTGCTTTTGGCCCCAGCTGGCTGTGAAAAAAATACAGACATAGTCAAACCAAAGGCAATACAAGTTACAGTGCTGAGATTACATTTGCAAAGCTTAACTGTCCAGTGAGATCCAACAGTCCGCCTTTGCGACCCTGGAGCCGGCGTGGTTTGGTGACTCTGAAGAAGCCACAGGCAGCCGTCCTGGATTGGAATCACTGAAAAGACGCCCCAGGAGACCCCAGGGCGTAAAAGAACTGCCCTCCCAAGAGAGGAAGCAAGTTGGAGATTGCACAGCACCTTCTCTGAACGTTATACACAGACGTGGCCAGTCTGGACGTACATGCATGAGTATGAAAGTGTGCCTACTCTCAGCTGCAGTAAGTCTGAGAACTGGAGAGGGATTTAGCATTCCTCTCTCCACCCCGGTTGACCAGGAAGGGTGTCAGGTGGATCTACCCCAGTTGTAGCAGGACTGGGCAATAGAAAAGTTGGAGAAAAGGGAAGAGTTGTGTACTTGATAACTAGAATTGAGCAATTAAAAGCATAAATCATGAACCAGGTAGCAACTCAAACCTACGCCCAGGGCAAGTTGCAAGCCTTGAGATAGGACTTCCAGGCAGAAAAGGAAGCACTGGCTAAGCAAGTACTGGTCCTTCAGGGACTTGTCAGAATTTAACCATTTGTGTTTGTATATGCTGTAACAGCAGTGTGTTTGCCACAAAAAAAAAATTGAATAGCTAAACGCCAATGAGCCATGTGTTTTGCCCAGGTGGCAAGCCTCATAAGGGAGGACTCGGGTAGCCTTGTGAGTAAGAATGTTTAAGGGAAGAGACCAGGAAGGGTGGGAGCTAGTTAAGAAGCCCACCCTCCTAGCTAAATTGGTAGTGAAAAAGCCGGTGCCCATGGAAGGGAAGGTTCAGGGACAAAAGCAGGATCGGGCCCAAGCGGGCAGGCAACAGATAGAGATATTAAAAAACAGGTTGAAAACTTTAAGGGCATAGTGGAAGGAAAGGAGTAAGTAATTATAAGCATGGGGGATTTCAAATCCCCATAATAATAATTAAAATGGTAAAATGTGTGTAAGACAGAGTCTTTGTACCAAGGTACAAGGCTCTCCTTTCTTCTGCAGAATAAAGCAACTCTTCCTTATCCCTGTCTGGCTGTTATTGGCTCTCAGCTAGGTGGACCCAATATTTCGGTGACAGTTTCTGGCGACTCCGCCGGGACTCTCCTAGCTCGGACATTGGACTCCGAACGGCTGCAGCGAACTGGGAACAGCGCCAACGGGGTGTTTTGCCCCTTTTCTCTGCTTCACCGCAGCCCCTGGGGTTTGTGATCTAATAAGACGAGTCCTAATAGGATAAGGAGACACTATATGGTTCTGGTTCTGGTCTGGTTCTGTTTTGGTTAACCGGTTAATACATTTCTGTCTTATACATTTGGGCGTTAGGTGTGTGGACGGAACTGAGCCTCTCATTCGTAATTCCTCAGAGTGGAAGCCATCGCGTGCAATGAAGCTCTGAGGTTGAATTGGGATTCTTCTGTCCCGTCCCCTGTTGCGGTCAGTATTAGTAAAAATTCCTGTAATAAGATCCTATTAGGCCATAATTCCCTCTGTTCTCTGTGTAATTCTCTGTTAGCGTGTCAGTAGGCAGATGGGTGGGTCTCTGGTAAAACCCTCTAAGGATAGTCCTTTGGATTATATGTTAAGTAAATGGCCTTTACCCAGTGTTAAAAAAAGAAACAGTTACACCTTGTGTAAAAATTAATGTGGCTAGTGTTGTAAAAATTGAATTGTGAAGAGAATGTGCATTTTCCCCAGAACATGTGCAGTGTATATTGTAGTAGAGGTAAAAAAAATGCAAACCTACCAATATAGGTTGTGTTGTCTTTTTCAAATCACTGTGTGTTTGAAAGCAGAAGTTAAAAGTAAAAGGCAATCAAACGTCTGGAAAAGTTAATTGTGTCCCTTTTTACGTAAGAATCTTTAAGCTGTAAATAGCTTTGGATCTGGAAGCAAGCCAGAAAGCATCTGTATTAATGCAATTTTCTAACTAATAAGGTAAAAGCCACTAAAACCTGGGCTGCCTATAAAACAAATACAAGGAAATATGGAGTAATTCCTCTGTTTTGCCTAAAATCAACAAAAGTATGTGTATATAAAGAAAATATTTTAAGCAATGACTAACTGCCCAGAAGGGGTAGACCTCTGTTCTATTGTCTTTCAGATCATCAGAGAAAATGGATGCCAGCTGAATAGCATTCAACGTACCATGTATTTACTGGCACAATAGAAATTATTTTTGTGTTCTATGGCCAAAATTGTTGTTAAAATTTGCATACCAACAGTCTTTGGAAGCAAGGACATGGAAGGTTAACCCACTCCCCATATTGCCCATGGGATCCTTCTGGCTACCTCAGATTTCTAGCCAGAGGGCTGGGAAGGAAGAAAAGCTATTGGACACCAGAGGTTATACCGAGTGGACTCCTTAAAAGTGGGTGTGCTTGTCCTGGTTTGTTGCTCCAAAGCTCTGTAATAAAGTTATTTTACTGGAAGGGTGTACATGGCATACATTGAATAATAAAACTAATATACTGTATAATGGCAATGTGTATGTGTTCATTGTTGGAAAAAGGTGTATAAGTAAAAAGTGAAAGTTTCCTTTGTAGGTTAAAAAAAACCAAGACTGAAAAAAGAAAAAAAAGACACAGAACGAGTTAACTGGAAAAAATAGCTAGCAAGCTCAGTCCAAAGATAAGACGCTGGCCCCATCCAAGGACACTGCCCACAGCTAAGACTTGGCTAACAGCCAAGAAAAGGGGGGCCTGAATGTGCCCAAGCAACTATAAGATCTGCAAAACACTGCCAGGCATTAATGAAATGTGTTAGGTTTCTTTTCTCACAGATAAAAGAAGTGCTACCCAAAGACCCTAGTAGCCCTGCTGTTCATTAAAACAAGAAGACTGAGTCAACGTAAAACTGCTTTGGCTCCACACTGGAAAGGCCCTTTCCAAGTCCTGTTAACCACTAACACCACTGTGAAGTGCCAAGGACTACCTGCCTGGACCCATGCTTCTCACTGCAAAAAGACCCCTCCACCTGGAGATAATTCTCCAGCTGATAATCAGCCTATTTCTCCTGCTAGCTCTGCTGTGCCTTCTGGACAGCAGGGAAGGAGGACAAGGTGAAGTGCTAGTAACCTCTCCTTTGTCCACTGACAAATCTACAATGCCTTTAAATTTTTCTAAAGAAATCACACCAGTACAGGGTGAAGTGCTCGTAACCTCTCCCCTGTACTATGTTGAATCACAACTGTTTTTAGAGAAAAAAAGAAGAAACACTTGCTCTGCTGAAACCACCAAAGTCCAGGGATTCCTAACTACAAAAAAAAAATAAAAAATTAAAAACTGGCCCTGGTGGAAAAAACGGAGCATTGTTAATTGGGAAGGAGGGAATTATGGGGATCGTGCTTGGGAATGCGGGGTCAAGTGGTGGTTTGAATTTCTTCCAGGGGCAGGGCTTTGTGCTTATGGACAGGTACCTTCAGAATGCACTGCCCTCCCTAATTGGCTTTCAGATAATAAATATCAAAAACGCCTTGCCACCACGAAGATTAGTCCCTTGACCACCGCCCACTAGTCCCTTGACCCCTGCCACCACCACTGTTACTTACCCAGATACAAACAATACTGTATATTCCAATGAAACCCATTGGCCAAGTCCTTCACATCTTAGTAATTTACTAAAATTTTGTTCAAAGAAATTATTCTTTAAAGTTCAGGATAATATATATAAGCGAACAATTAAATAAAAAACAAATGGATCAGTGAAAATAAAAATACATAATATCACTACCAGTGAACACCAAGAATCTGTCATTGCAATTGATGGATTCTACAGCGAAGTAGATATAATGGCTGTTCCTGAAATTTGCATTGTGTTAAATAAAAAAGGTCCTTATTGATGATTTACTAATTGGGTGACCAAATAACAAACAAATACCCAAAAAGTTTGTTCTGCTGCTGGAAATTTTACCTGCATAGAAATTATTCCAGTAACTAATAATGTAACCTGTGCCTTATTGCAATACACCCCTTCTTATGCCATTACTATCAATGCCTCCTGGAAGTACATAAAGGTGTTCAACGAACCAATGTAGTATAGTACTACACCAAAAAAAGATGTATTAGAATATCAATGGACTGTAATTAACACTACACTAGGGACTGTTAAATTTTCATTGCCCTTATCCAGTTTCCAGATTACCTCTGCATACCCAAATTGCTCACAGGGGGCTGCCATTAAATTAGCACAACAGAGGGCTTGGGTTATTTCCTCTAGAAAAAAAGAGAGACTTGACCGGATCACTTTGGGATGGGGCCAATAGTGCAGCAGCAGTTTGAAATATTTTTAAAAACCAAAAACATGATAAAAAATTGGGGCACAGCTAACCCAGGTACAGGCTGGAGTTAGTAAGTTATATGTTATTTCCACCTTAGTTCAATAACCCAAAAGTTGCTGACAGAGATGGTACTGAATATCACTAAAGCTGGGAAGGCATTGCAGTGGGATCTAGCATGTTCAGAAATTCAGGATTTCCTGAATGACCAGCTAATGGCCATTCAAAATGATCTTGAGCATCAGGCTTGGCCCACTGCCCTTACAGACACATGAGGAGTACCACTTGATCTGTGGCCACAAAGACATACTTGGAAACTTTCTGGGTGGAAGTGCGGACGTTCTCAGTACTCCTTCCAAGCATATGGACCGGGTAGGGGGCTCCCACATACCGAATCCTGCCGGGTTCATGGGAAGGATGCATGTGGGTAATTCACCGAGACATCTGGAAAATTAGACTACCTGGTATGCCCAATCGATTTTTAGTCAGTGCTCCTAGAATTACACCTGACATTTGGATGGGGTTAGGGAGTCAATGGACATTTTGGCCGTTAAAAACCCACAGCTTCAGTGTATACATAAACTGAAGCCAGGAAAAGTTGTCACTGTTCATAACTACGTTTGCTGGAAGGGTAGGGAACAAGGAACTACCCTGACAGAACATTTACTTTTCCATAGCTGTGTGTATATTAGTGCCACCACATTGCACAACAACATTTTAATCTCACTACCACTGCAGGCAATCATATTATCTACTGGCCTGCAAATAGAGTTTTGCAAGTAGCCCTTAGGTTCCAAATACCCTTTAATTAAACTAGTTGAGTACCAGATCAATTTCAAAATTTGCTTTCACTGTTATCAGAGGTTCAGAAAATCTCTGAAGTACAAGGGTAAATTCACATGCTTCAAAATATATATATCAAGTTAAAAAGTTTGCCTTTTATACAGCTTATAAAGTGTCTACCTTATGTATTAAGTATGATGTATTGTGTTTTATAACTAAAACTGTACAACGACCCCATCATATTATCGCTATGAAAATGTTATTGCTTGTGTTGTTGTTAGCTAGTGTAAAAGTATTTTATTGTTTTAAAAAACGTAATAATAGTAATACCTTTCATGTCCATGCTCATCATGCATTGTCATTACATCCAATCAAAACCCCTAAGGTTAAAGCATCTAAAGTAAAATCTAAATTCCAAAACTTAATGCAAATAAAAACTTGAAAATGTTTGTTGTACTAGTAGTACAAAAAGGGGGGTGGGGGGTGAAAGCAAAAAAAGAACCGACAGGAAGGGAATTGCAATGCATAACAGTTTGTTAGCAAGAGTCAGGCTAACTGTAACCCTAATAACGCGAAATTTGTAGAAGCAAGGAATGTGTGAGGCGAGTGGAAAAAAACTGTGTAAAAAGTTGTTGCGACCTTGTGTAAATAATATGGAATGTAGACTAAGTCTACATTAGTGAGCAAAACAAGATATCAGAATAACCTATGTATAAACAAAATGCAGCTGTTGCTCATTATTGACTGTAACAAAAGGTATAAATGCTTGCTGTAATTGTTTACCTGTTAAGAGATCTGTTTAGCTCTCTCCCTCTATGCAATTGATAGAGAAAAAATAAAGTATCTGACTTGCTGTACCCAAACAAAAAGTCAGAACTCTGTTATTCTCTGACAAGAGGAATATAAAGAAAAAAAAAATCTATATTTGATGAGTAGGGCAGACAAATTGTCAAACCTATTGTTCTCTTGCAATGTTCCATGACCTGTGAAGTCTGCTCCTGATGGAGCAGGGGAATACCAGGAGGCAGTTCATGCTCCTACATAAAACTAGCACAAGAGTTTTAAGTGTCTTATTTCTGCAAGTTGCTTATTTTCTTAACTAATGTTGATATCACATTGACAGGGTCTCACTCAGTTATGAATGCTGGTCATTAGTAGTTTCAACTCTTAGCTAAATGTTTAGTACTTATATACCTTCAGAGTGCAGTACACACATTAACAAATGGAAAAACACTTCCTGTATCTTTAGTGGGTTTCTTGAGATTAGTTAACCACCAAACTTCAGGACTCAAGCTCTTAGACAACATTTATAACAAGGAACAATACATAAAATATATTCTTCACATATTCATTCTGGGTATTATTGATAAGTATCAAGCCCTCAGAAAACTTAAATCCTTAGGATATCTGAGTTTAAGTCAGATAACCCGGACTCAGCACAAGACAATTGTCAGAGCTGTCAGGTTTGACTGCATACAACTTTCCTGAAGCCTTATGTTTTCTACCTCTAAACAACCTGCTATTTTCACAGAATCATAGAATATCAAGGTTGGAAGGGACCTCAGGAGGTCATCTAGTTCAACCCCCTGCTCAAAGCAGGACCAATCCCCAACTAAATCATCCCAGCCAGGGCTTCATCAAGCCTGGCCTTAAAAACCTTTAAGGAAGGAGATTCCATCGCCTCCCTAGGTAACCCATTCCGGTGCTTCACCACCACTAGTGAAAAAGTTTTCCTAATATCCAACCTAAACCTCCCCCACTGCAACTTGAGACCATTACTCCTTGTTCTGTCATCTAGTACCACTGAGAATAGTCTAGATCCCCCTTTGGAACCCCCTTTTAGGTAGTTGAAAGCAGCCATCAAATCCCCCCTCATTCTTCTCTTCTGCAGACTAAACAATCCCAGTTCCCTCAGCCTCTCCTCATAAGTCATGTGCTCCAGCCCTCTAATCATTTTTGTTGCCCTCCGCTGGACTCTTTCCAATTTTTCCTCATCCTTCTTGTAGTGTGGGGCCCAAAACTGGACACAGTACTCCACATGAGGCCTCACCAATGCCGAATAGAGGGGAACGATCACGTCCCTCGATCTGCTGGCAATGCCCCTACTTATACAGCCCAAAATGCCGTTAGCCTTCTTGGCAACAAGGGCACACTTTTGATTTGTATCGAGCTTCTCTTCCACTGAAACCACTAGGTCCTTTTCAGCAGAACTGCTGCCTAGCCATTCGGTCCCTAGTCTGTAGCAGTGAATGGGATTTTTCTGTCCTAAATGCAGGAGTCTGCACTTGTCCTTGTTGAACCTCATCTGATTTCTTTTGGCCCATCCTCTAATTTTTCTAGGTCCCTCTGTATCCTATCCCTACCCTCCAGCATATCTACCACTCCTCCCAGTTTAGTGTCATCTGAAAACTTGCTGAGGGTGCAGTCCACACCATCCTCCAGATCATAAATGAAGATATTGAACAAAACCAGACCGAGGACCAACCCTTGGGGCACTCCGCTTCACACCGGCTGCCAACTAGACATGGAGCCATTGATCACTACCCGTTGAGCCCGACGATCTAGCCAGCTTTCTATCCACCTTATAGTCTATTCATCCAGCCCATACTTCTTTAACTTGCTGGCAAGAATACTGTGGGAGACCGTATCAAAGCTTTGCTAAAGTCAAGGAATAACACATCCACTGCTTTCCCCTCATCCACAGAGCCAGTTATCTCATCATAGAAGGCAATTAGATTAGTCAGGCATGACTTGCCCTTGGTGAATCCATGCTGACTATTCCTGATCACTTTCCTCTCCTCTAAGTGCATCAGAATTGATTCTTTGAGGACCTCCTCCATGGTTTTTCCAGGGACTGAGGTGTGGCTGACTGGCCTGTAGTTCCCCAGATCCTCCTCCTTCCCTTTTTTAAAGATGGGCACTACATTAGCCTTTTTCCAGTCATCCAGAACCTCCCCCGATGGACATGAGTTTTCAAAGATAATGGCCAATGGCTCTGCAATCACATCCACCAACTCCTTTAGTGCCCTCGGAGGCAGCGCATCCGGCCCCACGGACTTGTGCTCATCCAGCTTTTCTAAATTTTATATGTATTCAACACAAACACTAGTCAAAAAGTGAGCTCACAGGGCTAGCTTTCCTTTTCTCTCCTACACTGAACACTATCCTCCAGTGCAGCACTACTTACTCTTCCATCCAACCAAAAAAAAAAAATTTTTTTATTAAGCATCTGATCTTCAATATAGCAAAACAGGAAATTGTATATTCAAAGAAGAAAGGAGCAAAATAAAACTAACAAGAACTAGATTTTGTAACTTGAGTGCTCACTAAGCATGTTTGACATTCCTAGCTGAGAAAATACCGTGTTTTCCAATAGTGTCAAACATATGACATGAAACTAGGAGGAGTCAGGCCTGTGTCTCTTGACTAGACACTCTAGAGTGAAATATTACATCTTTTTTAGAAATAGGTATTTGGATTACCTTTCCATCTATAATCAGAAAAACCCTATCGTTTTAGAGTCCTAAACATCAAATTCCCAAAAATAAAACTGAAAGTTGAACTGCACTTTTATGTTTTCTTGGATACTCGGATGACTATTCCTCTATTTTCCTCTGGAGCAGTTTGACTAAAGGTTGAAAAGTTGTCCTATGGCTCATAAGTGTTCACGAATTGAATACATTATATTATTACTAATGCAAAACATAACAGATATGAAATCATGACCTATTCAAAAAATTAAGCATGTGATTTCCTAACTACGAATGGAAAAACATGATGATTGACTAACGTGACATTTGCTGCCATCACTTTATTCATTTTGCTTGTACACATCCCCTTTCTCTTCCCTGTGTCAGTCTTGTCTATTTACACTGTAAACTCTTTGGGGCAGGGAATGTGTTCTACTCTTTGTATGGTGACTAGCACAATGGGGCCCCAGGATCATCTAGTCCCTAGGCACTTCTGTAATAAACATGATTAATAATAACTAGTGAGACCAGAACATCACAAGAGAACAAACTCTGAGAGAGAGAAAACTTCAAACTTAAATTTTGGGACTTTTTGTCTTTAATCATCCATTTTAATCAAATGCCTGAACCCTGTAAGGGAAGTTTTCTTTGAATAAAATATAAGAATTACTAGCTCTGGACTGCATATAGATCACTAGAGTGGGATTACAACTCTGTTGCATGGAAGTGAAAGGCAGGTACTGAGGAAAGCTGAAGAAAACTATATTGACATTTGCGATTCTTGTCGTCTCCATCAGCTGCTCCATATAAAGTGGCAGAACAATACCAGAAACAAGGATATTCAAAGCTGAAACCAGCAACCACCTCCATCAGCATGGTTTGGTTTCACTGGCTTTCTTGGTATGGACATATAATAAGTAAGAATGGGACACCAACAAATTCCAAAGCATGTTTACCCACGAATGCTACTACCTGGCCAGTGATCACGTGGGTGCCAAAAGCTTTGATGGCATGATATGAATGCCAGTGATAGACATAAACTGAATATACAATCAGAAGACCACCTTAAGCACCTTGCCAGAGATTGATCCAGGTGGTGCTCAATTTGCAATGAGGCAACCTCTCTTTGGACTCTGCCATGATAATGATGATATGGATTGCATCAGAGGCTGGATTAGACAAATACAAGACAAGTTTGAGGAATGTAGTAATATTACTAATTTTACACTTACACAGTGCCATGTATTCAAGAATCGCAAAAGCAACTTAAACACTAGTGAGTAGATTTTCAACATTCTGTATGGGAGGCATTATCCCCGTTTTACAAATAGAGAAACTGAGGAAGAGGTAAAGTGACTTGCTCAAAATCACACAGTAAATGCATAGTTCCTGACTCCCTGACCAGCAAACACCTTAGCAGACAAACAGGTGCAGCTAATAGGGGAGTAATTTATACAGGGATATTTATGCAAGCACAAATGGGAAAGGAGTAAGCTTACCCAATCACTAATCACAGAATCATAGAAGTGTAGGGCTGGAAGGGACCTTGGGAGATCATCAAGTCCAGTCCCCTGCAAGCTTTTCCTAGTATTTAACCTACACATCTCTCTTGCTGCAGATTAAGCCCATCACTTCTTACCCTACCTTCACTGGACATGGGAAACAACTGATCTCAATCCTCTTTATAACAGCCCTTAACACACGTGAAGACATATCATGTCCCCACTCACTCTTCTTTTCTCAACATGCCCAGTTTAAAAAACAAAACAAACACACACTTTTCTAAGAGGTCACTTTTTCTAAATCTTTTATCATTTTTGTTGTTCTCCTCTGGCTTGTCTCCAATTTATCCATATCTTTCTCAAATTGTGGTTTACAGAACTGGACACAGTACTCCAGCTGAAGCCTCACCAGTTTCAAGGGGCTTGTCTTCACTACTCGCCTGGATCGGCGGGTAGAAATCGATCTCTCGGGGATCAAATTATCGCATCTCATCGGGACGCGACAAGCGATCCCCGAATCGACGCGCGTACTCCACAGCACAGGTAGGAGTAAGCGCCGTCGATGGGGGAGCCGCGGCTGTCGATTTGCCGCCGTCCTCACAGCGGGGTAAGTCGGCTCGGATACGTTGAATTCAGCTACGCTATTTGCATAGCTGAATTTGCGTATCTTAAATCGATCCCCCCTCCCCAGTGTAGACCTAGCCAAGTAGAGTGGGACAACTAACTCTCATGTAATATACCCCTGAATAATTTTAGCCTTTTCGTGACTGAATCTCACTGTTGACTGATATTATATTTATGATTCCCGGTAATCCTCCAGATCTTTTTTAGCAGCAAGACGTCTAGCCCAGGGATCTCAAAATCAAATAACCACGAGGGCCACATGATGACTAGTACATTGGCTCGAGGGCCGCATCACTGACACACACACCCCCGCCCCCACTCCACCCATTCCATGAGGCCCTGGCCCATTTCTTCCCACCCCCATTCCAATGCCTTCCCCAAATCCCCGCCCCTGCCCCGCTTCTTCTCCGCCTCCTCCCCTGAGCACACGGCTCCCTGCACCTCCCCCTCCCCCCTGGAAAGCACTAGTTTGGCAGTGGGAAGCGCCTGGAGGTAGGCAGAGGAGTGGGGACGCAGCACGCTGGGAGGGATGGGGGAAGAGGGGGTGGCGGGTGAGGGGAGTTTGGCAGCCACAGGAAATAACTCAGGGAGGGGCGGGGGGAATGGGGAGCATGGCGGGCCACAGCAAATAACTCCGTGGGCTGCGTGTTTGAGACCCCTGGTTTAGCCAGTTGTTCATTTGGTAGTTGTGCGTTTGATTTTTCTTCCTAAGTATAGTACTTGGCAGCTGTCTTTACTGAACTTCATCTTCTTGATTTCAGACAAATTCTCCAATTTGTCAAGGTCATTTTGAATTCTAATCCTGTCTCCAAAGTGCTTGCAACGCTTCCCAGCTTGGTGTCATCCACAAATTTTACAAGCATACTTTCCACTCCATTATCTAAGTCATTAATGAAAGTATTGACTATTACTGGACCCAGGACAGACCCCGCAGGACCCCACTAGTTACGTCCTCCTTTCACAACAAACTGTTGATAACTACTCTTTGAGTATGATCTTTCAACCAGTTTTTCACCCATATTATAGTAATTTCATCTCCAATACATTTCCCTACTTTGCTTATGAGAATATCAGAAGGGATCATGTCAAAAGCCTTTCTAAAATCAAGATATAGCATGTCTACAACTTACTGCCTATCCACTTCTTTCTACAATCAAAGAAGGAAAATAGGTTGCTTGACATGATTTGTTCTTGACAAGTCCATGCTGGCTATTACTTATAACTCCATTATCCTCTAGGTCAGGGGTAGGCAACGTGCCTATGGCCAAAGGCAGCATGCGAGCTGATTTTCAGTGGCACTCACACTGCCCGGATCCTGGCCACCAGTCCGGGGGGGCTCTGCATTTTAAATTAATTTTAAATGAAGCTTCTTAAACATTTTAAAAACCTTATTTACTTTACATACAACAATAGTTTAGTTATATATTATAGACTTATAGAAAGAGACCTTCTAAAAACGTTTAAATGTATTACTGGTATGCAGAACCTTAAATCAGAGTGAATAAATGAAGACTCGGCACACCACTTCTGAAAGGTTGCCGACCCCTGCTCTAGGTGTTTACAAACTGATTGTTTAATAATATGTTCCAGTATCTTCCCAGGTATCAAAGTTAGGATGACTCATCTATAATTCCCTGGATCCTCTTTGTTACTCTTTTTAAAGATGGATACTAGGTTTGCCCTTCTCCATTCCTATGGGAATCTCATCACAATTTCCTTTTTAATGAAGAATGAAGTAAAATAGGCATTCAATACCGCAGCCTTCTTCAGGTCATTCATTATTAGCTCTCCTTCCCCTAAAAGGCAAACACCTTTCTTCATCTTTCTCTTGCTCCGAATGTATGTAAAGAAACCTCTTCTTATTACCTTTTACGTCCCTTGATAAGTGTAACTCATTTTGTGCCTTACCCTTTCTGATTTTGTTCCTACATGCTTGTGCTATTCTTTTGTACTGAGCCTTAGTGATCTATCCATGTTTCCAATTTTTATAGTATTCCTTTTTGATTTTCGGTTCATGAAAGAAATCTTAATGGAGCCACACTGGCCCCTTGCAATTTTCTTATATTTTCTTCACTTCAACATAGTTAACTGTCATGCCTTTAATATTGTGTCTCTGAGAAACTGCCAGCTCTCCTGAACTCTTTTTGTCCTTAGATTTTCTTCCCATGGGACACACCAGTTCTCTGGGTTTGCTAAAGTCCATTTTTTGAAGTCTATTGCCTTATTCTGATGCTCACTCCTTTCATTCCTTACAATCATGAAATTATCATTTCATTCTCTCTTTGACCCAAATTGCCTCCCTCTTTTGGAACCAAGTCCTCCCTATTGATCAGAGTCAATTCTAAAAAAATTATTGGAAATTTTGTGTTTTACCTTATATCTATCCAGACATCTGCTGGAAAAGTAAAAGTCCTGCATTACCAGGTCTTGTGTTTCTGTTTGTTCTAGAAATGACTCACTCACCTCCTTTTTCCTTATTTGGTGGTCTATAATGGACCCCTGCCATGATGTCACCTCTATTTTTACCCCTTTTATATCTTTATCCAGAGACTTTCAACTAGCATGCCTCTCGCCTCCTTCTGGACCTCATAACTAAGGCTATGTTTTAGTCACAGGTATTTTTAGTAAAAGTCATGGGCAGGTCACAGGCAGTAAACAAAAATTCACGGCCTGTGACCTGTCCATGACTTTTACTATATACCCCTGACTAAAATGGGGGAGGGGCAACTCAGGGGGGTGGCCCTGGCGATGCTGCAGGTGCTGGGGGAGGTGGCCTGGGGAGGGGGGGCGCTGCAGTACTGGGGGGCAACACGGCTGCTGGTGGGGTGGGGTGGGGGGGGAAAGAGTGTGGCCCAGGGAAGTGCTGCAGGTGCTGGAGAGAGGGGCACAGCCTGGGTATTGGGCAGAGGGGCATGGCCCAGGGGGCCCACGGGTGCTGGGGAGGGGGGCACGGCCCAGGGGGCGCTCCGGGTGCTGGCAGGGGGATGAGGGGTTGGTGGGGGTGGGGCAGACTCCCTACCCAGCTCCTAGCTCCACATGCTGCCTCTGTTCCACCCCAAGCCCCAGTTCTGCAGCTCCCATTGGCTGGGAACTGCAGACAATGGGAGCTGCGGGGGCGTTGCCTGAGGGCAGAGACAGCACATGGAGCTAGGAATGGAGGGAGGGGAGTTGCTGTCGCCCTTCCAGGGAGCACCCCCCCCCCAGGTAAGTACTGCCCCGCACCTCAATCCCCAGCCCTGAGCCCCCCAAACTCCTACTGCTAGGGCATGGGAGAGCCCAAGACTGCCCCAGCAGCAGCCAGTGCAACTGGCCCAGGGGCTGCCCGAGCTGCTCAGACAGTTCCCAGGCCAGCCACCCCGTGCCGCTGCAGAAGACACATAAAATCACAGAATCCATGACTTCTGTCACAAACATGGAGCCTTACTCATAACAAGTGTATATATTCTTGATGTATAATGCAGCACGTCCTTTTTTTTTTTTCTTGCCTGTTCTTTCCTTCTGTATCAATATTCCACTGATAAGATGTATCCCACAAAGTCTCTGTGATACCAATTAAGTCATACTTTATCTTACATATTATAATGACCAAGAATTATGCAGATCAAAGGGCAGTCCCAATTAGTGATCGGCATTCATGCAAGGAGTCCAATCATCATGAGACCTAATCTAAGGGGACAATACAGCAAGGCAGCTGGTGGGGTAGCAAGGCAGCATAGGTGAGGCAGCAGGGCAGGCTCAGATGCGGTGGCATGGCCGGGTCAAACAGGGCAGTAAAGTAGGGTCAGGTGAGTCTGAGTGCCAACCAGCAGGCAACAGCTTGTTGCTCGGGCAAGGCCAGAAGAGAAACCCAGTTTATGTTTGGATTTTCTCAGAGACCTTTTTTCCACTTAGTTTCCCCAGAACTCAGTTCGACACGAGCCATCGTTACTCGGGTAACTTTATTTGGCATACAGCAATCCTACGCTGAGTTAGATTCAAACAGAGCGGTGATGGATGTAGAATACATCAGTTCCCAAGTTACACAGAAATCCTCTCCATTTATATATACACATTACATATTTCATTGCATTTACTATACATTGCATCAAACATTTTTGGCTTGGCTACTTTGCAGTAATCAATGCCTGTGCAGAATGCACTGGCCCCGGTTAAACTTCCTCTTCACATTCCTAACTTATTTTGTCCCTTGTTATCTAGTACATAGTAAATAAGGCCTTGGGTGTTCTCCCTCTTTTCTCAGTTGGCTCAGACATTTGGCTTTTTAGCCTACTGACCTATTTACTCATCTTATTTAGCACAAACATCCTGTTTTCAGCCTAATGATTCATGTACCTCCCTAATCCTAACTTTCAAAGAATGAGGCCTCCTCCCCTGTGTTAATTACTCATGTCAGGCCAGGCCTCAGCTACAATCTATTGTCACCAGCCACTCAGGGTCAAGACTGTGTGGCCAAATCAGGAAGCAGGTCACAGAACCCTGGAAGCTGGCCCACCCAAGTCTGTGAATTCTCTGGTAACAACCCACTGTGTCAGTGTATATGACAGCCAACACTATTTTCTGAAAACCCAATGGGTCTAAGTTAGAACCAGAGTCTTGATATCACACGCTCCCAGTTGGTGCAACTTCACACCAGAGGTCCAGGCTTCTATGGGTGTATTTTTTTTTTTAAAAGGGGGTATGTACATGGTGATCTGGTTCCCAGCTCCGCTCCTCAGGGACATACCTTTGCCAACCAATAAAATACCACAACTTTCCTTTGCATACCTGGGAGTCCACACCTCATGAACTAGATATTCTTCTTGTCCCTGAATCTGAATTAGTGTGAAAGAAGGTTGGTTTTGGTTGGGGGAGGGATTGTGAAAGAAGGAAGCATGAAATACAGAATGCAGCTTTAGGGTTAGGGAAAGCTGAAGCTCAAAGATTACTAGGTTGATTTGTCTGCAGATCTCGTAAGGACCTACATATTGGTGGTCCAGTTTGTGGGCAGGTTAGTCTGTTTTGAAGTTTTTAGCCACACCTTCTGCCACACTGTGTAAATGGGACCTTCCCGGCTGTGGTGATAAGCATAATGCTGGTACGCCACCGTGGCCACAGGAAGTTCTGCCTTGAATGATCTGATTGACAGTTGTCTTAATGATTCCTGTTAGGATCAAGGAACCAATATAAGTAGGGTGGTCTCCATAGCAATTAATGGGCAATGGGTTGCCCTCGACAAGGCCCAAAGGGAAGCAGTACGTTTATACATAGTCACCAGCCAATCCGGATCAAGACTATGTGGGGCTCATCAGGAAGTAGATCACGGACTGGCCCCCTCAAGCCTGCGAATTCCCTGGTAACCCAAAAAGTCAGTATGGCACGACAGCCAAGGTTGCGTCTCAAAAAACCCAGCAGGCCTGGCTTAAAGGACAGGGTCCTGATGTTTATTAATACTTCCAGTTCTTCCTGTTTATTCTTCATACTCTTTGGATTTGTGTATAGACATTTAAGATATTGAGTAGATTCCCCCATTATCGCTCTTGTTGCTCCTATGATTCTAGTATACTTTTCCATTTCCCTCCCCTTTAGTGCTCTGTTAAAGGTCCCTTTAAAAAACAAAAAACTTATCTACCTGGGGGCTTTTGTCACCTGCCCCTTTGAACCTAGTTTAAAACCCTCCTCCCAAGCAAGGTTGGTGAGCTGGTGTGTAAAGATGTTCTCCCCCTTCTTTGTCAGGGGGTCTCATCTCTTCCCTGCAGTCTTCCTTCCCAGCATAGCATCCTATGATTGATGAAGCCAAAGGCCTACGATCAACACCATCTGTGCAGGCATGCTTTCACCTCCAGAATGCAGGTCCCAGCTCCCTGCCTGGGTGCTTATTCTCAACTGGGAGGATTGATGGACTAACACCTTCACCCTTTCTCCCAGAGCCCTCCTGTCACCACCGATCTGATCAGGATCATCTGCTCAGGATCATACACTATCATTTGTACCCAGGATGAGCAGCAGGGGTAGCGGTCAGAATAACAAGCAAGCTTTGGCAACCTCGTGTAATGGCTTGGATTCAGGCTCCAGGCAGACAGCACAGTTCCTAGTACATCATGTCAAGGTCAGAAAATGAATGCCTCTGTCTAGAGCCCTATGCAGATACAAATTTCGTATCTGCGTCCGATCCACAGAAATGGTCCATGGATATCCACAGATTTGCAGGGCTCTCCGTCCGTCCTGCTCAGAAGGTAGTCCCTGACCACCTCTACCTTATGTCTCCTCCTCGTGTGCAAGAGCCAGGAGTCTCGCAGCCTTGGGGGGCAGGTGGCTCCTCTCCTCCTGTTGCCAATACAGCATACCTATTACTACTTTCATCTTTCCATACGTCACTAACGTAATGGGATGTGTTTCATGGAACTGTCTAAAGGTGGAGTACATATGAAAATTTGTGAACGGCTACTTTAAAATATGCTTACTATTCTTTTAAGACTTCACTTTAACAAAATATCAGCTAAACACATAAATCCCCAATGCACACAATCATCAGGCAAACAAAAGCTTATGTGAACAGATGAGCATTGCCTAATATCCGGACAAATTTGGATTTGATGAATCCACCATTCTATAGTCAGAATAATAATGAGAAAAAGCACCTTGCAACTGCTCTCTCCTCACTTTTTCAGTACATTTAGAAGATTACAAAAAGGCAAGCAGAAAGCAGTGGAGAAAACTATACAGGGAAACAAGAATTGAGATCCACAGGTAGTAAATGACTGCACCTGCTGAGAGTGGAAGAGGATGGATTAGATCAGCCAGAAAAAAGATTTTTATGAGTACCTTTTGGCAAAATGTGTAAAAAATAGATCTACAGAATAACCATTTAAGAGAAGCTTGCTATATACTATTGCCATCAAGCAACAGATCCAACCAATTTACATGATGGGGAGACTAATTTGCATTTGAAGGTGGAGAGCTACAGCATCCCACTGCAAACCAACATTAAATTTTACTTGTGGGGGGGGGAAATTATAAAATTAGTTTCCTTCTCTGCAATTTTTCTTCACTAAATAGGAATCTGCTGCTCCATCAAGCTTGGAACCACTGGTTTTATTCCTGCCTTTTTCAAAGTCTTTAAGGCTAGCAAGAAGTTCCTCTCTTCCCTCCCCACCCTTCCTTGCAGTGTGCTTGTCAGTACCCTATGCAGGCATGCCCGGTGAACTGCATTGATACTGCTCTCAAGTCATGTTGCCAGAACTAACAAGAAAAAACAAAAAAATTAAATCTTGAGAGAACAGGTTGAAAACCTCCATCCCCCTTTCCTCCTTCAGGACAAGAAAAGTATGAAATAAATGCAGATATGCTATCTCTCTCTGTGACAAGAAATCTCAGTTACCAGAAGTTCAGAAGTTGCTGAACATAAATGCTCTGTGAGGACCCAGGATTATTCTCATTAGAGAAAACAAAAAATGATGAGTAAAAGTATATTAGTCTGTCATGGGAATTCACTGATCCATTATGCTTGGAACTTCTGGGAGTTAGCAAGCCATAAGGAATATCCAACTGGGAGACAAAAGAGAAAATGCCTTAACAAGTGGAAACATATCAAGTCAAATGACAGAACATTTATTTTTTAAAGAGGATCTCTACAGATGCCCTCCAATGAACAAATGAAAGATTTTATATCTGAAAGCCACCTCAGATGAAGAAAATTACATGAGTTTTGTAGGACTTCAATAATAAGTGTATGGAAGCCTCAGTAGCTGCCCAGCAAATCTCATCTGAAGAGACATAGTATTTTTCCACTCACAAAGTAGCGGTAACTCTGCTGGGGTTATACCTTCAGGAGACTCATTTAGATGCCTTGTAAGCTTGGAAAATAGGAGAATCCATCTAGAAATGACTCTGCATCACTTACTAAGTCTCTAATGAAATATCCTAGAACATCTGGCTTCCTCACTGTTTGGTTCTATGTAAGTAAAGTTGTATTGCCCTGCTTGTCCTAAATTATATCATGGCCTCAAAAGAAACAAGATAGAGGATTGGTTTAAATGGAAGGCAATAATTTTTCTTTCCATCCTCTGACTTTAATTAACCTTATTTGGAAAATAAATTGAAGATAAGGCTCCAAAGTTTGCTAAACCTTCAAGTCTATGTGACAGCAAGAAAGGAAAGCAAACTTTCAGGTAGGAAATACAAGGACATTTCTTACAGTGGCTCAAAAAAAAAAACAAAAAAAAAAAAACAAAGGGTTTAGTAAAAGCTGCCATTATTCCACTCGGTGGAAGGTTGGGCAGTCTTTATACCAGTGTTGCTTTCAGAAAATGGGGCATATAGATGAAGCAACATGCTAGAACTGGGAAGTAAACTATAAGGAGGTAAAGAATGGAAAAGCATCTCTCTATAGATTCAGACAGAGAAACGATAGAGTGTGTCCATTCTTCAGGCCTGTGGGTACCAATGCCAGGACAAGGACTTGGTAATCTTTTTGGTGGATTTACGGAAGGACCAACAATGGAATCTGATTTATACCAGCAGGTCTTTACTTACTTTCTCCCACATCTGGCTTCAATGCTAGGCCAGGTGGCCTGACTGATGGTCTTGCCAAGGACAAATGTTAGAATCTTCTGCATTTGAAACACTGTCTTCTGGCTTTCATTTTTTGGACCATCTTGGTGGCTGAGCTAATCCATGGTGGTTCTGCTGTAGCTCTCCATATGAATGACTGCAGTTCCTAGAGGGACCCTAGGAAGAAGGCTGACAACTCATGAGGTTGATGTTGATCTGGAATTCCAGAGGACACCACCTGTCCTGAGCCATGTAAGGCCCCAAATGTCCATCCATCAGTCATGCAAATCTGACAAAGGTTTTCCCACACAGAGATAATACGGTGATCGCCACCAGTAAAGTAACAACTGGACACATGGAGGGATTATCAGTAGGAAGTCCATATCTTTTAGTAGCTGCAGTCCGGCCTTTAACAAGTGAAATTATCAAATTTAAGAAGACTTGTTACTGATGAACCAATTTGTGTCAGGGATGGACCACCTGCAGTCAATTTTTTTCAAGATGGGAAAGGTGAGGTCGAACTGGCTAAGCTATTTTAATGAATGGAATGAATCAGTTCAACCAAGACCTTCATGTCTGTCTTCATTAAGAAAGAGGCAATCTAACCATCTGATTTAAAGCAGGAGCAAAGTTACCCTTCATCAGCAGAGGACTGCTGCAGACACTTATGTCTATGAGAACACTCAGAAGAAGAGGCCCATTTCCATTTTTGGAGGTACGGTAGTTATGGCCTTTGTTTAGAGTCCTGAAAGAGAGGAGAACTCTGTCCTCCGCACTGAGTGAAATGCAGGGGAAAGGAGAGGGATTACCTGTTGAGGTGCGAGGGACTCGTGAGCAGGGAAGTCCATGTTGTTTGGATTTGTGAGAAATTAGTCAAAACAGAGCAACGGAATCTGAGTAAAGACAGGATTTAAGTTGCTTAGGTGGGATTAGCCTGATCTGCCTAAAATTTAAAGTTATTGAGGTAATTGGTCACTTACAGCTTGAGGGGGAATTGAGAAGGGAGACAAGGAAGGGACCTCTTAGATGAATCAGAGGGTGAACAGTGGGAGAAGCAAAGTAAGGAACAGAACTTGTACAAGGACTGTCCTCGAACACTCTAACAGCCAGCCTCCTGCACAATTCAGGAGTAGTCCAACAATTCTTCGCCTGCTAAATCACCTGAGACTTGATGGCTGCTGTAGTACTAGAGGAGGGTGAATAGAAAAAGCAAGCCCCATGCTAGGAAAGTGAGTCAGGCATCTGCTGAGGAAAAGCTTCAAAATAAACCCGGAGAAGCTGTCTGTGGCGGTTACTAGTGCAGGAAGCCAAATACTGGAATTTGGAGACTTTTGTTGCCAGCTGGGACATACTGACCCATTGACATAGCTAAGGCTCTATTGCTGGGCAAGACGAGTCACCAGCCATCTTGCTCCCCTCGGGATTAATTTCCTGTCAGAGACCAACTGCAAAAAGATGGAGAAGATGGTTTAAAGACAAAATAAATAAATAACCCGGAGATAGAGCCCTCAGACAGCTGCTGAGATAACTTGAGGAAAAGGAGAAAATGGGGGCACCAGGCAACATCAGTACGGTTCACCAAGCGTGCCCATAACAGATGCCGACAGGCAGATAGTATTTCCTATGTAAATTAATCGAATGTCTTGTATGACTCTTTAACTGGGAATGGGGGGAGGGGAAAAGAGAAGAGAGAAACCACAGCAATTTCAAGCCTGATGCAGCAGATTCCCTGGATTAGGGTTGTCAACTGTCTAATCACACAAACCCAGACACCCTTATCCCACCCCTTCCCCACGGCCCCGCTGCACTCACTCCATCCCCCCTCCCTCCATCACTTGGTCTCCCCGACCCTCACTCACTTTCATCAGGCTGGGGCAGGGGTTGAGGTGCGGGCTCCAGCCAGGCGGCACTTACCTCAGGCAGCTCCTGGGAAGCAGCCAGCAAGTCTGGCTCCTAGGCTAAGGGGCAGCCAGGCAGCTCCGTGCACTGCACCTGCCTGCAGGCACTGCCCCCGCAGCTCCCGTTAGCCCCACTGTGCCAACGGACTTTTAGCGGCCTAAAAATCTACCGGATTGGCTTCAGCATCCTCTGGGAGATCGAGCCTGATTCCTAGAGACTCCCAGACAATCCGAGGTTTGGCAACCCTACCCTTGATACAAAATTAACAGCATAGACCAGGATAAATCAGGCACTCCCATCTTTCTCTCTCTCTTTTAGACAATGGGGACATCCAACCAAATTGAAAGGTAAAACTTTAAAAGTGATTTATAGGACTCTTGTTTCTGTAGTACAACACATAATTAATCTGTGAAACTCTTTGCCAAAAAGATATCACTGAGGCCAAAAACTAATTAGTAATCAAGTAGGATTAAACACACAAAACCATGCACTTGCACTTCAGGGCATACACCTACCACATATGCTTATCACTAACTTTCTGGGAAGAATTTTCCCATGGTGGGGCAGGGGGTGTGGTGTGTTAAATTCATTCTGTGCAGGGGACTAACTTATTACTATTATTTAGGGCTGTCGATTAATCACAGTTAACTCACACGATTAACACAAAAAAATGAGGGCTGTCAAACAATTAAAAAAGTAATCGCATGATTAATCACACTGTTAACAGAATCTTATTTATTTAAATATTTTTGGATGTTTTCTACATTTTCAGATATATTGATTTCAATTACAACACAGAATACAAGGTGTACAGTGCTCACTTTATTTTTTTATTACAAATATTTGTACTGTAAAAAACAAAAAGAAATAGTATGTTTCAATTCACCTAATACAAGTACACCTCTACCCCAATATAACACTGTCCTTGGAAGCCAAATAAATCTTATTGCGTTATAGGTGAAACCGCGTTATATCGAACTTGCTTTGATCTGCCGGAGTGCGCAGTCCCGCCCCCCCGGAGCACTGCTTTACCGTGTTATATCTGAATTCATGTTATATCGGTTCGCGTTATATTGGGGTAGAGGTGTACTATAGTGCAATCTATTTATAATGAAAGTTGAATTTACAAATGTAGAATTATGTACAAAAAATAACTGCATTCAAAAATGAAACAACGTAAAACTTTAGAACCTACAAATCCACTCATTTGTCCTACTTCAGCCAATCGCTCAGACAAACAAGTTTGGTTAAATTTGCAGGAGATAATGCTGCCCAACTCTTCGCATGGCACTGTTGTAGCTGGCATCGCAAGACATTTATGGGACAGATGCGCTAAAGATTCATATGTCCCTTCATGCTTCAATCACCATTCCAGAAGACACGCATCCATGCTGATGACAGCTTCTGCTTGATAACAATCCAAAGCAGAGCAGACCGACGCATGTTCATTTTCATCATCTGAGTCAGATGCCACCAGCAGAAAGTTGATTTTCTTTTTTGGTGGTTCGGGTTCTGTAGTTTCCGCATCAGAGTGCTGATCTTTTAAGACATCTGAAAGCATGCTCCACACCTCGTCCCTCTCAGATTTTGGAAGGCACTTCAGATTCTTAAACCTTGAGTGGAGCACTGTATCTATCCTTAGAAATCTCACATTGGTACCTTCTTTGCATTTTGTCAAATCTGCTGTGAAAGCGTTCTTAAAACGAACATGTGCTGAGTCGTCATCCGAGACTGCTATAACATGAAATATATGGCAGAACCTGGGTAAAACAGAACAGGGGACATACAATTCTCCCTCAAGAAGTTCAGTCACAAATTTAATGAACACTTTTTTTTTTTTTTTTAAAAGAGCATCATCAACATGGAAGCATGTCCTTTGGAATGGTGTCCGAAGCATGAAGGGGCATATGAATGTTTAGTATATCAGGCACGTAAATATCTTGAAATGCCGGCTACAAAAGTGCCATGCAACACCTGTTCTCACTTTCAGATGACATTCTAAATAAGAAGTAGTCAGCAGTATCTCCCGTAAATGTAAACAAACTTGTTTATCTTAGCAATTCGCGGAACAAGAAGTAGGACTGAGTGAACTTGTAGGCTCTAAAGTTTTACATTGTTTTGTTTTTGAGTGCAGTTAGGTAACAAACAAACAAAAACAAAAGTCTACATTTGAACGTTACACTTTCACTAAAAAGATTGCACTACAGTTCTTGTATGAGGTGAATTGAAACATACTATTTCTTTTGTTTATCATTTTTACAGTGCAAATATTTGTAATAAAAATATAAAGTGAGCACTGTACACTTTGTATTCTGTGTTGTAATAGAAATCAATATATTTGAAAATGTAGAAAAACATCCAAAAATATTTAATAAATTTCATTTGGTATTCTATTGTTTAACAGTGTGATTAATCACGATTCATTTTTTAAAATCACAGTTAATTTTAAGTTAATCATTTGAGTTAACTGCGATTAATCGACAGCCCTAAAAAAAATTAATTGCGATTAATCGCTGCCTGGGGCTTCTCCCCTCCTCGTTCCCCGCTGGGAGCCAGGGGAAGCTGCCTGGAGCTTCTCGCCCCCGAGGAGTGGGGTTCAGCTGCCCTGGCTTCTCACCCTCATCCCCACCCACCACCAGGAGCAGGTCAGCCTTGTCATAAAATCATAGACTGTAAGGTCAGAAGGGACCATTATGATCATCTAGTCTGACCTCCTGCACAACACCGGCCACAGAATCTCACCCACCCACTCCTGTAATAAACTCCTAATCTATGTCTGAGCTATTGAAGTCCTCAAATCATGGTTTAAAGACTTCAAGGTGCAGAGGATCCCACATGACCCGTACCCCACGCTGCAGAGGAAGGCGAAAAACCCCCAGGGGCTTGGCCAATATGCCCCAGAGGAAAATTCCTTCTCGAGCCCAAATATGGCAATCACCCTGAGCATGTGGGCAAGACTCACCAGCCAGACACCCAGGAAAGAAATCTCTGTAGTAACTCAGATCCCACCCCATCTAACATCCCATCACAGGCCATTGGGAATATTTACCGCTAACAGTCAAAGATCAAAGAATTGCCAAAATTAGGCTATCCCATTATACCATCCCCTCCATAAACTTATCAAGCTTAGTCTTGAAGCCAGATATGTCTTTTGCCCCCACTGCTCCGCTTGGAAGGCTGTTCCAGAACTTCACTCCTCTGATGGTTAGAAACCTTCATCTAATTTCAAGTCTAAACTTCCTGATGGCCAGTATATATTCATTTGTTCTTGTGTCCACATTGGTACTGAGCTTAAATAGTTCCTCTCCCTCACTGGTATTTATCCCTCTGATATATTTATAGAGAGCAATCATCTCTCCCCTCAGCCTTCTTTTCATTAGGGGGAGGGATAACTCAGTGGTTTGAGCACTGGCCTGCTAAACCCAGGGTTGTGAGTTCAGTCCTTGAGGGGGCCACTTAGGGATCTGGGGCAAAATCAGTACTTGGTCTTGCCAGTGAAGGCAGGGGGCTGGACTCCATGACCTTTCGGGATCCCTTCCAGTTCTATGAGATAGGTATATCTCCATATATTTAAACAAGCCAAGCTCTGAGTCTCCTTTCATAAGACAGGTTTTCCATTCCTCAGATCATCCTAGTAGCCCTTCTCTGTACCTGTTCCAGTTTGAATTCATCCTTCTTAAAAATGGGAGACCAGAACTACACACAGTATTCCAGATTATGTCTCACCCGTGCCTTATATAACAGTACTAACACCTCCTTATCTCTACTGGAAATACCTCACCTGATGCGTCTCAAGACCGCATTAGCTTTTTTCATGGCCATAGCACATTTGGTGGCTCATAGTCATCCTGTGATCAACCAATACTCCGAGGTCCTTCTCCTCCTGCTCCTTCCAACTGATGAGTCCCCAGCTTATAACAAGCAACAGAGGGTCCTGTGGCACCTTTGAGACTAACAGTCTCAAAGGTGCCACAGGACCCTCTGTTGCTTTTTACAGATTCAGACTAACACGGCTACCCCTCTGATACTTGACAGCTTATAACAAAAATTCTTGTTATTAATCCCTAAATGCATGACCTTGCACTTTTCACTATTAAATTTCATCCTATTACTATTACTTCAGTTTACAAGATCATCCAGATCTTCCTGTATGATATCCTGATCCTTCTCTGTATTGGCAATACCTGCCAGCTTTGTGTCTTCCGAAAACTTGATTAGCACACTCCCACTTTTTGTGCCAAGGTCAGTAATAAAAAGATTAAATAAGATTGGTCCCAAAACCGATCCCTGAGGAACTCCACTAGTAACCTCACTCCAGCCTGACAGTTCACCTTTCAGTATGACTCGTTGTAGTCTCCCCTTTAACCAGTTCCTTATCCACCTTTAAGTTTTCATACTGATCCCCATCTTTTCCAATTTAACTAATAATTCCCCATGTAGAACTGTATCAAATGCCTTACTGAAATCGAGGTAAATTAGATCCTCTGCGTTTCCTTTGTCTTAAAAAAAAAAAAAAAAAAAAAAAGATCAGGTTGGTTTGGCATGATCTACTTTTTGTAAAACCATGTTGTATTTTGTCCCAATTACCATTGACCTCAATGTCCTTAACTATTTTCGCCTTCAACATTTTTTTCCAAGACCTTGCATACTACAGATGTCAAACTAACAGGCCTGTAGTTACCCGGATCACTTTCCCCCCCCCCCCCCCCTTCTTAAAAATAGGAACTATGTTAGCAATTCTCCAGTCATACAGTACAACCCCTGAGTTTATAGAGTCATTAAAAATTCTTGCTAATGGGCTTGCAATGTCATGTGCCGGTTCCTTTAATATTCTTGGATGAAGATTATCCCTCCTGCCCCCCAGATTTAGTCCCATTAAGCTATTTGAGTCTGGCTTCTACCTCAGATGTGGTAATATCTACCTCCATATCCTCATTCCCATTTGTCATCCTGCCATTATCCCTAAGCGCCTCATTAAAGACTGAGGCAATGTATTTGTTTAGATATTGGGCTATGCCTAGATTATCCTTAACCTCCACTCCATCCTCAGTGTTCGGCGGTCCCACTTCTTCTTTCTTTGTTTTCTTATTTTTATGGCTATAGATCCTTTTACTATTAGTTTTAATTCCCTTTGCAAGGTCCAACTCTACATGGCTTTTGGCCTTTCTCGCTTTATCCATACATATTCTGACCTCAATAAGGTAGTTTTCCTTGTTGATCCCTCCCATCTTCCACTCCTTGTAGGCTTTCTGCTTTTTCTTAATCACCTGTCTGAGACGCTTGCTCATCCAGCTTGGTCTACAACTCCTGCCTATGAATTTTTTCCCCTTTCTTGGGATGCAGGCTTCTGATAGTTTCTGCAACTTTGACTTGAAGTAATTCCAGGCCTTCTCTGCGTTTAGATCCACAAGTTCTTCAGTCCAATCCACTTCCCTAACTAATTTCCTTCATTTTTTTTTAAATTAGCCCTTTTGAAATCAAAAACCCTAGTCACAGATCTATTTTTGTTTATCCTTCCATTTAGTTTGAACTGAATTAGCTCATGATTGCTCAAACCAAGGTTGTCCCCTACAACCATTTATTCTACGAGGTCTTCACTACTCACCCAAACCAAATCTAAAATGGCATCCCCTCTTGTTGGTTCAGCAGCTACTTGTTGAAGGAATACATCAGCTATCGCATCCAGGAAAACCTGAGCCCTATTATAACTAGCACTTGTCCTCCAATCTATATCTGGGAAGTTAAAGTCTCCCATGATCACACAATCCCCATTAGTGTTTACTTAATTCAAAACATTAAAGAGGTCTCTATCCATATCCAAATCAGATCCCAGGGGTCTATAGCACACCCCAAGCACTATCCCAGGGGAGGCTCTAGTAGCTTTCTTCCCCAATGTGATTTCTGCCTAGACAGACTCTGTCTTATCACAGAGCCATGACATTGAAAAGGCTGCCCAGCTCCTGGCAGAGCGTGGGTGGGATGGGGGTGGCTTCTCACCCTGGCTCCCAGCTGAGGGAAGGAGGGAAGGCACCCAGCTGGGAAGGAGTCCATTCTTGCCATGGCTCCCAGCTCGGGGCCAGCCACCCAGCTCTCCAAGGGGAGGGGTTCTAGCTCCCCAGCTTTCTTGTCAATTTCATGGCAAGACAGCCAACAGACACAGTGTCTACACAGACACTGTTGCCTGAACTAGACTGACATAAGCTTTATGCCACTTTTAGAACCACAGCTATTACTGCCCTTTGTTTGGCCATTGGTGTACGTAAATAGTTGATCACACACACAATTCCCGTAACTGCAGAAATCAGGCACACACCTGAGTACTTAAAAGCTAGATATTCAAACAATTTAAGTATCACAGTCATGCTTAAGAATTATCGTCTTAAAGAAGGTTAGCTACCTGAGCTGTTTCAGGCTGTTTGCAAATTTAGAAAGAAAAGCATGCACGGGTTTACATTCTGCTCACATTTGAAATGTTTTTCTAGCCCTTTTGGTTGTCCCAAAACAAAACACAAACCACCACCACAATTCAATACTACCTCCTCTGCCGCTCAAAGAATGCTTAAATTATGTAGAATCTGGGTCTGCCAAGGGGGGCCAAATAAATACCTTACGATAGCTGGATCCTCTGCACACTGGGTGTTTGACACCAATGTCCTATGGGCATGTTATTCTATAATTGCCCTTAAGAGAATGTTTGTACCTTCCTCTGAAGCATTTGGTACTCCCCAATGGCACCTACGACACTGGACTCGCTGGACCACTGGACTGATCTCATATGCAAGTCCCATGTTGAATATTCAGTTTACTTTAGGAACAACCAATTTAACTGTTATAGCAGCAACTAAAACAGGGAATCTATTTCACATAAAATAAATGTTATGAGAAATAAATTAGAATAGCATGTGTCAATATCCTTAATTTTATTGACAAATTTCCATACTACTGTGCAGCTAGCTATCTCCCCACTCCACTCACACAGCGTATAACACTGCATACTGCAATGCTTAGTGAAGAATCAAGTAACAGCCATCTGAATTTCCTCAATTATATGAGTTTTAAAATCATGCCATCGAAGTCACTTGAACAGTGTTGTTTTTTTTTTTTTTTTTTTTAATAAAAAGCAAAGTTAAATTCCTAAATGGAAATGTAACAGACACTTCAATTTGTGACAGACAGAATCTGAAACCAGAAAACTTCAGTTTGTTTTTACATTAAGTTGTTGAAGGTCTGGCATAACCCACAAAAGCCACACTATGCTGGGTAAAGGCTGAAATTGGCCTTAACTATCCCTATTTTTCATTTCAGTGGGAAGCAAAATTACCTACTGTCCTGAGGCTTTTTAATAAGAGTGTCATTTAGGAATGCTAGGTGCAAAACTATCTGCTACAGAGACTAAGTGATTTTCTGGGGTTCTGAATTAAAACCAAGACCTGAAGATAAGTGTTTTTAAAGAATATACACCATAAGTAACAGTGACAATGTAGACAACTTTTTAATTTAATTCATTCAAGTCTATAACAGTCTGTTGTGTAAATCTACATTTAGGGACTGTTTTAAATTGTAGACTTGGTAGCAATGCATTCTGGGAAAGGAAGCAGGGGGAAAAAAGCAATTCCTGTTCCCCAGTGAAAGAGAGAGGAGGGAGGGATCAAGACTTGCAGTGGTTCTTCTTCTGAGAGTTCCTGGCAAATGGCCAGGCTGTGCTAGAGAGCCTGAAAAGTAATAGGCGTTAGATATCTACTAAAGGGAGGAGATGAGAGAAGTTGAAGAAGTGGGTGAATGAAGTTACCCAGGGCATTGTAATAGAGCACACCGAGCCCCTGGAGGTGAGCTTCCCCTTTCTTTAGGGGCACAGGCTTAGGGTTTCTGAGACAGAAAGAGAAAGAAAAGGAAGGGAGATATTCCTCTTCACCCAATCTCCACTGCAGTCAGATGGGAGGTGGTCATAACCCTGGCAGAGAGATTAGAACCAGACAAAAAAGACTGGTGTTGTCCAATTTGTACCCTATAACTAAGGGAAGAAAATATGTGGGGAATCCTAGTATAAAGGAGAATATATCACACAAACCTTAGGAAAAGTACTGTGGCCTGGAGAGAGCAAAGAATGCCAGACACTGGTTAGAGCCAATGTTTACTTTGGACTTTTTGTTAGACTCGTTTCCTCCAGAAAGGGTGTAGTTTTCCTAAAACAGAGTGCCAAACTACATAATCACTTTAGCACCTAACAACAAAGGAACTGGGCACGTTCAGTCCCAAGAAAAGACTGAGGGGGACTGATAGTCTTAAAATGTGTTAAAGGCTATTATAAAAAGGATGGTGATCAATTGTTCTCCATGTCCAGTAAAGGTAGGACAAAAAATAATGTGTTTTATCTTTAGCAAGGAAGATTTAGGTTGGATATTAGGAAAAACTTTCTAACTGCAAAGGTAATTAATCTCTGGAATAGGCTTCCAAAAGAAGTTGTAGAATCTCTATCACTGGAGGTTTTTAAGAACAGGTAAGACAAACATCTGTCAGAGGTGGTCTAGGCTGAGTTGGTCCTGCCTTAGTGCAGGGGACTGGACTTGATAATTTATAATTCCTTCCAGCCTTACGTTTCTATGATTCTATGAATATGGCAGGGATGACCTTCAAATTTCTCACTTATAGCGGCAATTCAATTATAAGAGATCCAAGCATAAATCTGAAACATTTTTCTCCTTCTATCTTAGAACTAAATTAAACAGCAGAAAAGACTTAATCAGAAAGGTCTTCCAGAATGTACCTCTAGTCTTTTGAAAATAGTAAAAAGCTCAACTTATTGCAATTCACAAAGTGAAGATTTTCATTTATGGAAGAAAAAGATGCACTTTAAGGTCAGCCATTTGCAACATAAAAAGAAAACTCCAGTCTCTGCACACTTTTAATCAATTACAAAATTACTTACACCATACATGACAGAGCACACAGGCCCCTCACTGGCAAGGGGGGATTAATGAGGGCCTGTGGACCCAATCGCCCCACCTCAGTACACTTGTAGCAAATGTCAGACGTAAAGAAGGTAGCTAAAAGAGACCCAGTTCGTTTTGGGACTGCTACTTTGTTTTACATTATGACATATGATCTCCCAGAAAGTGTGCAGATGGGAACAGATATTTCCCTTTTCACAGACCACTGTAGTATGTAGACTAAGCATAAAAGACAATAAGCAATAGTCTGTGGAAGGAAAGTTTATTAAGAAGTCTTTGATTCCAAGCCAACTCAATTTTTCCTTAAAGAGACTAATGAGAATGTCAGGGAAATGGAATGGGGGTGAGGAGGGGAAAAGGAAGCCTTGCGGCATTTTTTTAATGACACCCAACCAGTTATTTTTAACCTTTTTTCATTTGCAGACCCCTAAAAATTTTCAAATGGAGGTGTGGACTCCTTTGGAAATTTTAAATATACACCTCTACCCCGATATAATGCTGTCCTTGGGAGCCAAAAAAAAAAAAAAAAAATCTTACTGCGTTATAGGTGAAACCGCGTTATATTGAACTTGCTTTGATCGGCTGGAGCACGCAGCTCTGCCTCCCCGGAGCGCTGCTTTACCACGTTATATCCGAATTCATGTTATATCGGGTTGCATTATATCAGGGTAGAGGTGTAGTCTGCAGACCCCCAGGGCTCGGACTGCAAGGCTGTTTCACTGCTGTATAGACTTCCCCCAGGGATCTGCAGACCACAGGCTGAAAACCACAGCACTAAACTGAGTGAAAGGATATTAAAAAACAAAAAAACAAACTTGGCTAACAAAGAATGAATGAAAAAGGTGGCAGAGGACCAAGTCACAGGAAGAGGTGAACTACTGGAAGACCAGAGCAGCCATCAGCAGGTGGCATGGGGGGAGGGCGGGGAGAAAGAGAGAAAGAGAGAGCGTGCGCGTGCTGCTATGCCATGCGTAGCAACAAGGAGAAACTCCAGTGATAAGTCTACTATTTCACACCATATATTAAACATCTTTAGAATGTTAGTCAAACTGTACACCCAGGCACTGAGCCCAAGTACAATAGTTTTTACCCAAAGTCTTCTTCAGGTACACAGTAAAGAAAAACCTGTGGCTGGCCCATGCCAGCCAACTTGGGCTCACAGGGCTCGGACTGCAAGGCTGTTTCACTGCTGTATAGACTTCCGGGCTCGGACTGGCGCCCGGGCTCTAGGAGCCTGCAAGGGCTCAAGCCCAGAAGTCTACACAGCAATGAAACAGCCCTACAGCCCAAGCCTTGGAAGATGGAGTTGGCTGGCACAGGCCAGCCATGGCTTTTATTTTGCAGAGTAGACATACCCTTAGATTCCAGTGCTGGCCCATGAATATATCTGATGCTCAGTCCCATAAGTAGTTCATGTATCATTGGCACTGCACTTCTGATTTTTACTCACTCATGTCCTTTGAAGATCTTACTGTGAGACTGTGAAAGTGGTGGGCAACCTGTGGCCCATTGGAGCTGTGGGAAGTGGCAGCCAGGCCCGCACTGCTTCCCGCAGCTCCCACTGGCCAGGAACGGCGAACTGCGGCCACTGGGAGCTGCAGGCGACCGTGCAAATGTAAACAAACAGTCTGACGGCCTGCCAGCAGATTACCTTGATGCGCCGTGTGCGGCCTGTGGATCACAGGTTGCCCTCCACTGGTGTAATTCATCCACTCCATCTTCTCTCCTTATATTCCTCCTCAGTTCATTTCAATACTTAGTCTTATTGACAGAAATGTAACAACACTCAGAAAACAGAGAGGAGTACAGACTAAGAAAGGCTGGCTGAAACTTTTGTATGGACAATTATTTAAACTTAAGGTGTTCAGACAGTAGAACTTTCCATTCTAAGAATGAACTTAGGCTTTCTGTAAGTTCCCCCATGCAGAATGTTTGTATATTAAAGCTCTTCCAAGAGTAACTTATTAAATATTCATATAGATGTTTAATGAATAATCTGGCTATTTAAAGAATCCTTAAAAGAAACTACATTTCTTCAACTCTACTGGCATCTTGTATAAAACTGGAAAAGCATTTGATCACACTTTGTGCTTATTCAGTTTCTCTTGTATAGTCAATAGGCTTTTCCTGTTTGTGTGGTTCTCTTTCACCACAAAGGAAAGAATCAGCTAAAATATAAAAACAGGAAAATGTGATTGGATTTTTTTTTTTAAATGGCAGGGGCACTTGGGAGCAAGTATAGTACTTAAAATTTCTTTTAACTCATTTTAAGTTCCCTATATCTCAAGATTACAGTGCCCCCTCGGTCCAATAGGTGGTTTAAAGACTGAAAACTCCTTCAGTTGTCTGGTCCTGAACTGATAATGTAAGGCTATGTTTGAATGATAATACCAGTGTTTAAGTAAGCTCATAACACTAGCCTGGAACAATTACATCCAACTCTGCATTTTTATTTTTTCCGGACTGGAGCACAGACTATATTGTGCATAAATAACTAGTCTATTTAAAAAGAACAGGAGTACTTGTGGCACCTGTTCTTTTTGCGGATACAGACTAACACAGCTGCTACTCTGAAACTAGTCTATTTAAAAAGTCTCAGGGCTGAAGAAATACTTCATTAAAAAAATAAAGCTAATTGTATAACATGCATAATTAGCCGAGTCTTCTTGGACATCTGAATTCTCATGAAGGATTCAAAACATAGGTTTGAGGGGCAAAACACAAATGGACTCATTTTGTAGTTTCCAATTTTTCAGCTGTCCATGGTACCAAGACAGTCAAACAACTGCAGGCAAAGGCACAAGTCATGTAGGTACTCCCTTCTTCATACACACACACTTCTAAGATGAAGGGCAACTTGCATAAAAAAGATCTAGTGCTCAATTACTGCATGGTATTTATTTGATTCTTAGCAAATTGATAACCTATAATAATATGGTAATTCACTGAAACTGAAAAAAGCACATGAGCCGCAAGATAACAATACCTCCTAATCGGCTTTCTATATAGAATCCTGTAACCAGAACACTGAAAACATTTAAAATACATAGATTGCATTAGCTGTTTTTCCCTAAATTTCATTTAAAAAAATCATAGCTGAAGACTGTATTCTTTGAAATCTGTCATGTATCTGAAATCTAAAAACCTCAATGGCAGGATTGTTACAAAATGGCTTGGAGGATATGATGCCAATGCAAACTGTTCAGAAACTGTGAAACTACCATTCTTTAACACGACAAGTGTTAGAAATACTCCTCCACAATGATACTGTAACTACTTAATGGGAATTATATTTCAACAGTAGCCGTACCAGAAGTGTACCATTAAATATTTACCTTAAGAGTAAGCTTTCAGACAACAGTACTTCCTTCACATAAGCTGCTATTCAAAAGCCCCATATCAATGGAAAGCTTGCTAATTTAATGACAGGCAAAGAAAATGTTGCCATAAGCAACGACATGTTATGAAAAATAAATTTGTGTTTTATCACTGTTTATACTTGTCTGTATAGTCTTCTTTAGAAAGTTACTAAGAAATGTAGACTGACTGGGCCATTTAAAATGGATTATGCCATTTACTGCTTTAACTCCTGTGAGTGATATTTCTTGCTCTAAAAGAAGCCCATTGGCATCCTTCCTACTAGAAACTCCTCCTCCCCCCCGCCTCCAAACTACAGTGGGGCATCAGCCCAGGTTCACAAGTTGTTCTGACTCCGAGTCAGCTGCCGGTGTTACCTCTGACATCAAAGTCCTGTGGCACCTTATAGACTAACAGACGTATTTGCTCTTTGTTGCTTTTTACAGATCCAGACTAACATGGCTACCTCTCTGATATCTGACATCAGAGACACTTAATACCAAGCTCTTCAAACAGCAGGAGCTCAAAAGGTTACACAGAATTTGTATGCTGACTAAGAAATACCCATTGTAGTTGCAAATGAGAAAAACACAGAACATGGGCTAACAACAGATGTCCTTCCTAGGAACCGCTAACCTAGTACTATCTTAGGTTCATTTATGGGGGAGGAGTTTTATTAGATTTTTACTCTTCAGATTCTTTAGTTCAGGGGTCGGCAACGTTCGGCAACCTGGCAGGCCGGGCCAGTTTTATTTACCTGCTGACGCAGCAGGTTCGGCCGATCGTGGCCCCCACTGGCCGCGGTTCGCCGTCCCGGGCCAATGGGGGCGGCGAGAAGCAGCGCGGGCAAGCGATGTGCTGGCCGTGGCTTCTCGCTGCCCCCATTGGCCCGGGACGGCGAACCGCGGCCAGTGGGGGCCGCGATCGGCCGAACCTGCCGCGTCAGCAGGTAAATAAAACTGGCCCGGCCCGCCAGGGTGCTTACCCTGGCGAGCCGCGTGCCGAACGTTGCTGACCCCTGCTTTAGTTAAACAAAAAGAATGAGGAGTACTTGTGGCACCTTAGAGACTAACAAATTTATTTGAGCATAAGCTTTCATGGGCTAAAGCCCACTGAAAGTTTAATGTTGTAATGTAATTTGAAATTTGTTTTTAGATATTAGCCACTGTCCAAATTAGTGCAAGGACAACTATGTTAGCCATCAACTTTCTCAAAGGCCACAAATAACATCTTGTTCCAGTTTATTAAATTGATCATGAATCCATCAAGCTGCTGAAACCTAGTGGTAGCTGCTTTGAGGTTTTGCATCTATTCTTAAAAATTGATTAAATAGACAAATTAAGCTTACAATGTTGAGTGAAAGATCAGGTTTCCAAGGAGATGGAGCCTGGGCTCTGAATACATAGCCTAACATTAAATTTCTTTTCACAGATTGGATTAAAACATCAGATAAGATATGTAGCTCCTATTGTAGAGTGGTGCACATAATCTGATGTAAAAGGTGATGAAAATATACCCAGGTGTCATTTTTATACAACAGGGTATATTTAATGCAGAATCAGCCATTCATAGTTGAGGGTAAAACAGTTAACTAGCCAGGGTTTTTACAAAAGAAGTTTCCTTATAGGCTATATTAGATTACCTGAAAACCCAAGATATACAATTTCACCAACCTTTAAAACTACAAATTTTTCAACGAAATACAGCAAAAGTTAGGATTTCAAATACATTGTTAACTTTTTTTTCCTGAATCTCTCACATTTAAACAGCACTATATGAGGGTACACATTTCATCAGGAGAATCAGAACACTGCATGCACAGTTCTGCCAAGTTCATGTTTTGTGTTAAATTTTTTTTGAAATTTAGGATTTATATGCTAAGTTCTTCAACCTTGCCATTAGATTTTGCATTTAACTTCCCTTGCTTTCGAGGGAGAAAAAACTAGTAAAGGGAGCAGAAGGCAGCCATATATGCAAGTATCTGACAATTCTGAGCCAGTTTAGTCATCCCTGTAGAAAGCAGAGTAGAAAGTGCTCTAGGCGTATGAGTGAAAATGCCACCTTTAACAACGTCATAACTTGTTTTTAAAAATATACAACTTTCTCTTTTAGCTTGGATAGTTTCTCCTTCAATAAGGCTTACAAAACCCACCACATTTTTATGCAGACTCATAACTCAACCTGAATAGATTGATCAAATTAAAAAAAAAAAAATCTTTTTGCTTGGTGCTAAAATCATACCTGGAAAACTTCATCCCAAAACGTTTTGATAAAGTTAAGAGGAACAGAAAGATAACTTATTCTTATCTATTGTTTTTATAGCATTCATAGTTAGTGAATGCTATAGGCCCAATTCCGAGAGCACTCTCCTATCGGCTTAATTATTCCAGCCCCTGGAAGCGGTGGTAGCGATGTCAGTGGGAGAAGCTCTCCTGCTGACATAAGCACCAGCGTGGACAGCACTAAGTAGGCATAAGTTATGTCACTCAGGGGAAGGGGTGTGAATTAGCCACCGGCGACATAACTTATGTCAACTTAAGCTGTAGTGTAGCGATAGCATCAGTCTATTCAACTCTTAAACAGATATTGGCACTTCTATGCCAAAATCAAAGGTACTGTTGGGGAATTTTGAGAGTTAATTTGGTATAATAGACCATAAAAAGATGGAGAATTAGTGTATTTCCATTTTTCTTACTAAGTCTTAATGGACAGTATTAAGATAGCAGTTCTCATTAAAGATATTCTAATGTTCATATTAGTTTTACTAGTCACAAAAGCTTGAATATTATTCTTTTGGACAGTTATTATACTTTCAGGATTAGAGAGGCAAGGTGGATGAGATAATATCTTTATTGGACCAACTTCTGTTGGTGAGAGAGACAAGCTTTTGAGCTTCCAGAAGAAGAGCTCTGTGTAAGCTTGAAAGTTTGCCTCTCTGACCAACAGAAGTTGGTCCAATAAAACAGAGGTTCTCAAACTGGGGGGCACAGAATGTATTCGGGGGGGGGGTGAGAGAGAGAAGCTTTAGGAGAGCAGTGGCTGCTGGTCAGGCACCCAGCTCTAAAGGCAGCACCACTGCCAGTGCCAGCAATGCCATACCATGCCACCCTTAGTTCCGTGCTGCTGCTGCTGACGGGGTGCTGGGCGCTTGGTCAGCAGCTGCCACTTTACACTCAGCCTTCAGAGCTGGCGGTATTTGTTCTTGTGTGGTGGGAGCAGGGGAAGCGTAAATGACTAGACACAAAGAAGAGGGCACGATCAAATAAGTTTGAGAACCACTGCAATAAAATATATTACCTCACCCACCTTCTCTCTCTAGTATCCTGGGACCAACAGAGCTACAACAACACTGCATACAACAATGATAGTTTCAGGATTAGTGAGTTTAGGTGGCAGGGAAGAATTTAGCATCAAGTCTGCAAAGAACCGTGTTTCAGCATTTCAGTTGGAATTCGATCTTTTCCTATAGTGTGTCTTGTAGCTTTTATTTTGTTTTAGCTAATACTTTAGACACTACTCTGAAGAAGTGGGCTGTAGTCCACGAAAGCTTATGCTCTAATAAATGTGTTAGTCTCTAAAGTGCCACAAGTACTCCTGTTCTTTTTACTTAGAACCTAGTACAGAAAGGATCCATAGGAGGATTTTAGGATTGATCATGACCAGTTCATTTAAAACAAGTTATGTTTAAACCCTGTTTACATTGGTGTGAAGGGGTGTCTAAAACTACATACATTTTTTGTTCATCAAACTATCCCATTCTTCACATAAGCAAACCCTCCACCAAGTACATAATTTATGGTAGACAGCAGAGGCAGCCAACAGTGGGATAACAGGATGACCTACATAAAGGGGGACCAATGCGCTTTGGTTCAGTGGTTGAACTCAGCTCAGCTAACTAAGGCCTTGGCTACACTTACCCGCTAGTTCGGCGGCTGGCAATCGAACTTCTGGGTTCGACTTATCGCGTCTAGTCTGGACGCGATAAGTCGAACCCGGAAGTGCTCGCCGTCGACTGCGGTACTCCAGCTCGGCGAGAGGAGTACCGCGGAGTCGACGGGGGAGCCTGCCTGCCGAGTGTGGACCAAGGTAAGTTCGAACTAAGGTACTTCGACTTCAGCTACGTTATTCACGTAGCTGAAGTTGCGTACCTTAGTTCGAATTAGGGGGGTAATGTAGACCAAGCCTAAGAGAGCAAGGCAAATTTGAAAAGATTGATCATATTTAAAGTGGTTGACAAACAGCAAGATTTTCTGGCCTAATACTCTTTGCCCCACTCTTTCTTCTTCTTCTGTCTCTGCAAAATGGTGAAAGAATCTACTCAAATACTGCTTACAGGAAGGCTGGGAGCCCTCATACTTCAGAGGGCACATGAAGGGACCGAACCACACTTTGTTCCAGCACTGGACATTTTCCGCACAGAATAATTACAATTACCTCAGATTTACAAGTAAAGCAAATTATTTTAACCAATGTACTAAGATAGACTCTAAGCACAAAGAACTGATGCATATCTTCCACCATGTAAGCTATAACCAGTGGAATCCACCTGCAGCTTCTCCTTCTGTGTATTAATAAGCCCATTTCATCCTGTTTGACTTCTTAGTATTTCCATTAGGTTCTTATATATACGCTTATGGTTAACTGTTGTCATTTATTACACCACACAGCAGGGGGTTATTCAACAAAAACAAACCCCAAGTTGAACCAGCCACTATGCCTTAGCCATGGCTGGAAGAGAGAGGATGCTGCTCTCCACTCAGAAGGAGGCACTCGGTCTATTCCCCCACCTCTTCCCTCACAAGCATTGAAAACTATATACCCTGGGGATACACTGGGCAGGGGGAGAGGGGGTGGTGGTCTCAGGGTATGGGGATGGGGACCTGTAATGTAGATACAGTATACACACACATTTGTAATGTATATTTCTCCTGGGTGTCCACAAACACCCCCTCCTCCCATACAAATACCCCACATCCTTCCACACACCCCCAACATACACCCCCACACCCTTACCTCCACTCCTCCATACACCCCCACTCCCTGCCCCTCGCCCCCTCGATGTACACACACACTCCTCCCTCTCCCTCTCCCTCACACTCCCCTCGCTCTCTTGGGCTCCGGAAAGGAATCGCCCCCAGTCTCTCGCCCCCGCACTCTCCCTGACGGTAACCCCGTCTCTCCCCCCTCTGACAGGAGTCCCCCCTTCTCTCCCCCGCCGGGTCCCCGACCGGCACCAGCCCCTCTTCCCCACCCCTCCCGCCTCACCGTATAGGGGGGAGGGGGTCGGTGCCCCTCGGCGGCGCGGTGAGGGCTATGGGCAGCGCAGGCAGCCCCCGTCCCTGACCTACTTTCCGCCTGGCTTGCCACTGAACGTCGCACCACTAACCTACTTTCCAGCCAATAGCTTCTTCCCCCAGCCCGAGACCTAGCGCCCCTCTCCGCCAATGAGCGAGCCGCTCACAAAAGTCGTCGTCCAATGGCCTGCAGGACCTGCCCCTCAGAACTCCGACCAATCCGCGCACGCCCAAGGAGAGGGACCCAATCAGAAAGGGACTTCGCAGTTTTCCTCCCGCCCCACTGAAGTACTAACTAGGGGCTGGGGAGGGAGAGGCGGGGCGTGCGTGTTCGATGAGTGGGCGGAGTCAGCAGTTGCGTAACCCTTCGGTGGCGGGCGGGACCCGGATGTAGCGCTGCTAGTGCTGCCGGGCGCGCTTTTGCCCCGATCGGACTCTGGGGAGCGGTTGGGCGAGCGAGCTGGAGCGGGGTGGGGGGGGTCTCTGAACAATTCTTCCCATGGGTCAGTTCACCACAGAAGCTTCACGCAGTTGCCGTGTCATCACTATGACATCACCCACCCTGTCGATTCTATGTCATTGCCATGACATCACTGGGCCACTACATCGTCACCTCACCCGGCATCGTCACTATAGTGTCACCACCTTCTAGTGCAGGGTCACTACCTTACACTGTTACCCCATCCCGTTGTGCTGCAGCATCATCACTGCCGGTGTGACCACTGCTTCATGCTTCCGTGTCCTCCCTTCATGCCACAGAAGCTCCTCACTGTTACTGCTTGACTTTGCTGTGTCACCACAATGGCCTTGTGTAGGGTCGCCAGGCGTCCGGTTTTTGGCCAGAATGCCCAGTCAAAAAGAGACCCTGATGGCTCTGGTTAGCACAGCTGACCGGACCGCTAAAAGTCCAGTTGGCCACAGCGTCTGGCTCCGTGCAGCTCCCAATAGCCTCCGGCATTTCACTCTGGCTCCTAGTGCAGGGGCAGCCAGGGGGGCTACACACGCTGCCACTAGCCATGGCGCAAGCACCACTCTGAGCTCCAGCTCTGCAGCTCCCATTGGCCGGGAACCGCTGCCAGTGGGAGCTGTGGGGGTGGTGCCTGCAGACAGGGGAGCACGTGGAGCCCCCTGACCATTCCTGTGTCTAGGAGCCAGAGAGACATGTCACTGCTTCCTGGGAGCTGCCTGAGGTAAGCACCGCCTGGAGCCCACACCGTGAACCCTCTCCTGTGTCCCAACTGCCCGCCCCTGCCCTGAGTCCCCTCCCGCACCCAAACTCCCTCCCAGAGCCCACACCCCCTTATGTACCCCAATCCCTTGACCCAGCCCTGAGCCCCTCCCACACTCCGAACCCCTCGGTCCCAGCCCAGAGCCCCCTTCTGCACCCCAAACCCTTCATCCCCGGTCCCACTCCAGAGCCTGCACCCCCAGCCAAGAGCCCATACCCCCTCCTGTACCCCAAACCCCTGTTCCAGCTCGGTGAAAATGAGCAAGTGAGTGAGGGTGGGGGAGAGCGAGCGACAGAGGGAGGGGCAATGGACTGAGTGGGGAGCGGAGCCTCGGAGAAGGGGCAGGGCGGGGGGCCTTGGGGAAGGGGCGAGGCAGGAGGTGGGGCAAGATTGTTCCGTTTTCTGCAATCAGAAAGGTGGAAACCCTAGCCTTGTCTCATGATGTTATATCATCCACGTTGTGTCACAGCAGTGCTTCCACTGCTGCATCATTGCCTTGAACCATGATGTCACTCACAGCGTCATCAAAAGGAATCCTAGAAATCCGTTTGCCAGGGAATTTGCATTTTTACAGATAATCTTTAGCTTTTACATTTGTGAAAAAATAAAAACATATACAGTGGACCCCGATTATCTGATCTAATTGGGAGTGGGGCCAGATTGGATAATCAATAATTTGGATAATCAGGCGAATGGGCTCGGGCTGTCAGAGAATTTTCATCAGAGAATTTTTGTTTTTTTATCACGGAAAACTAGGATCCCTGGTCATCATCTTGCACCACAGAACCTGCTCAGTGTTACTTCCTCAGGCTTCTACATTATCCCTTTACACTACAGTGTGGGGGATAGCTCCGTGGTTTGCGCATTGGTCTGCTAAACCCAGGGTTGTGAGTTTAATCCTTGAGGGGCCATCTGGGGCAAAATCAGTACTTGGTCCTGCTAGTGAAGGCAGGGGGCTCAATGACCTTTCAAGGTCCCTTCCAGTTCTAGGAGATGGGATATTACTGTCTCACACTTATCCTTATCCCGTACTGCCTTGTACAACAGTGTCCTTGCAAGATTGCCTCACAGTGTTCATACAGTGTCACAGCAGTATACTCACAGCACCCCAGCTTTGTTACCAAATGCTATAGCATTTCACAATAGGCTCATGTAGTGTCTTAATGCAATAGTATTATTATACAGCTCTTAAAGTGTGCTAGTCACTTTACAGAACATAGTAAAGCCACTCACTGCCCCAGTTTACAGTCTAAAGTTACACATGCTAAGAAGTGAGTAGGAAGAAACATGGACATCTCAGTACTTGTACACAGAGAGGATGTGTTGCGCCACTGCATAATCACAATGTTGTTGCATTCATATACTGTACCACACCCAAACATTGCATTGTATTACCATTACACCACTTGTAACACGTTATCCCATTGCCTCAAAATCTCCTATGTTATCCTATCACGTCATCACATCAAAATTTCATCTAATGTTTATTAGCATCACATCGCCTCAGAAGCTCACACTGCAATATTATTTTGTCACATTGTCATTGTTACTTCAGCCCATCATCATAGAACATGATCTCATCTCATGGCAGCATCAAGGTCTGCTTGCTATTAAATTGATTTGGGACTTGTGAATATTGACCACAAGTAGCCCTTGCAGGATGCAGAATCTCCCTGTTCAAATCAGGAAGATCTTAAATAGCAACCCTCCAGCAGGTCACAGTAAATAGCATATTATGTATTCAGCAAATGAAAATACACATCATATGGGAAAAAAGAGAAGGAGAAAATACATTGCTTGGCTGGGAAGTTTTAAAATATTTTTGAACACATACGGGTCATGCAACTGGAGGAATTTCTCTGGCTTCTTATCCATGAATTTTTGCAGTTTTCGTCACTGTTTCCTTCCACCTTAAAGAAAGATTCTCCATACATGCACGCCCCATCATCTGGGTTAATGCACAGTAATTATTGGCCAGGGAATGATGCCAATTGCCAAGCATACTGGTCTGCATCTATTCCTGTGGAGAGCAGCCACACAGTAGGCCATATGTTGTGACTTCCCACCTATAGTCACTTTACATTAGATAGTTTTTGTTATTGTAGTTTCTATTAATGAGGTATTAAAGAAAGTGATAACATCAAGTTAATCAAATTCTGGCTTTTGGTATCTGATGGCACATACCAACCATACATTACTCTTTATTTATATTTTTTAAATTAGGGTGACCAGATGTCCTAATTTTATAGGGACAGTCCCGATTTTTGGTTCTTTTTTTTATATGGGCTCCTATTACCCCCCACTCCCGTCCCAATTTTTCATACTTGCTATCTGGTCACCCTATTTTTAATTGTTAGATTAATCTTAGATTACAAGCTGTTAAGAGCAGAAAACATCTTGCTGCAAGTTTGTAAAGAACTTTATAAGTGACTATTATATATTAGAACTGTTAAGGTTGCAAAGACAAGCCGTAAAGAATTAGGAAGTGATACATTTAAGATTGAAATGAGTTGGGTCTGCCATGTTAGAGACCTAGATTCTACTCCCATCTCTGCCAGAATTAACATTGTTTCACCTCTCAAGTACCATATTTGTAAAATGGGAGGTGGGGGGAAAGATATAAGAAGGTATTATACTTGTCTGTCTCTTAGGGTAGGGGCATCAGACTGTGGTCAATAATAATAAAGATTCTGAAGTGTACAGAAATGTTAACAGCAGTAGATAGAAAAGGAGACTTGAATTTTATGAGCAGTGCACTTTCTCTTAGGCTAAAGGGTATTCTGATGGGGAGGTATCTCTCAAAATTCAGAACATACTGGGAAGTACAGCACAGCAGAGCACTTTAGTCAGAAGTCTTTACAGTACTGGTAATCTGTTAGTGGATCACAACACTATCGGTCACTGACACAATCATGCCACTCTATAGTTCCAAAACAAGGTCTAATAACATTTTATTTTTTTAATTTCATGTTATTCTTCATATTGTGCACTAGATCTCATTTCAGAGAAATAAGCTTCATGTATCTTAACCCTCACTTATTCTCTATCTGTGCACAAAAAAGCATTAGAAGACTTTTGAAACTTTGAGAGCAGCTATTTGGGAGTGCTATATTTCAGGAACCCCCTGTGCAAGTAGCCTACATTTTTCCCCAGGTACTCTACCCAGACCCTGCACCCGACTTAACAATTTTCAAGGCTGGTGTTGGTTTTAGAGAAGAAGCAAATTTTGGCTTTAAACAGAAATTTACTTGCAACCTTAAGTGGTTGCTCCATAATAAATCAACTGAAGCCACTACAGTGATTTTCTTTAATTAACACAAGAAATATAAGCGGATTAGTAGTTTTAAAAAGTTAATATTTGAAAAAAGGAGAGAAAAAGCTTCTACATGATGTTTGTCTAGAAAGTTGATGATGAAGGGGACATTTATCATGAGAATGTTGAATCTGTCTTTATTCTAGAGTATTCATTTTGACATTCATTTTGGGTCTCAGTTAAAGATACAGTGAGAGAGAGAGAGAGAATTGTCAGCTAAGGTCTTGTGGTACATTCAAAAGTCTGGAAGCATTACCCTACATATTTATTTTTTTTAAATATATTAATTCCACATTTATTAGCACCTAACTGTAGATTCAGGATGTTTATTATTGCACCCAAACAATGATTTTGGTATTAGTATTTGTTTGAAGGATATTTTTTCCAAGTGTTTTTTTAATTATTAATTATTATTATTATTATTTTGCATTTTGAATTTAAGATGTCTACATGGATAAAATCTATAGCTCCTGGAACTGATAGAAAATTAGCAAGGCTTAATAAAATGCATTCATAGCTTGCTACTGTGCTTGTGTGCTTAAAAAACAACTCACAAATGTACTGAGACACATTTTACTCTCTGTTGCACTGCTGTAGCACCATGTACTTCAAATGAGTTGTACTGGCATAAGTAAGAGGAGAATTTGGCCCATTGACTACATTGGTTTAGAATAGTATCTGTAAGTTACTGTTTGAAATAAACCTGATCCTAAGCAGGTTGCAGCTGATATCATATTTACTATGACAGATTAATCATATACCATAGCTCCTCTAAAAAAACAACAAGCTATGCATCCGAAGAAGTGAGGTTTTTACTCACGAAAGCTTATGCCCAAATAAATCTGTTAGTCTTTAAGGTGCCACCAGACTCCTTGTTGTTTTCATAGATACAGACTAACACGGCTACTTCATAGCTCCTCTGTGTTTCTTTAACAGAATCTAAAAAATTAACTCTATTACATTCCTGTGCATACTTTATAGTACCAGTTTATCTCACTGAACTATTGCTTTCCCATTCTTCTCAGGTTCTTCAGATCCTTAAGGCATTACAACATTTAAGATGCGTGAATACAAGCTTTTCTACTTTTATTTACATAAATACCTATCATTTTGTTCCTGCCACAGTAGTGCCAATCCTAAGCTTTCAAAAATCATGAGTCAAGTCCCAAAAGATCATGAAATTGGCTTAAAAATAATAACTATCTGGTTCTTTTTGTTTGCCTTCTGTTTTCTGAGCTTTTTGGTATGCACTTTCTTCGTGTTTGTCTGCAGCCATGAGGGCTGGAAACTTACTTTTTGAATGAAAGATTAGATTTTTATACAATCTTTTGATTCCCAGCGGCCTTAAGAAAAAAACACTACATATTGTGAGATTCATGATAAAATCACAAGAGTTGACAATCTTGCTGTCCTGTAGTGTGAAGAAAAAACAGGAAAATGAGGTTACAGTACACAGATCTAAGAAATTATAATCCTCCCTTCTCTCTAATATTTGTTTATTTATTAGACAGAGGCCCAAGACACAACATTTAAACCTGGATATGGATTCAAAACTTCTCAAAGTTTGGGGGTTTTGAGATTTGGTCCAGCCTATTATAGATTCAGAAAGTAACTGCAATGGTCAGATCTTGATCTGAGCTGTCTCAGAGTTTGGGAGTGCGAGTGTCCAAGTTCAGGATAGCGCTGATTGAAAATTTTCAAATACGACATTTTTTAAATAGAAAAATGGCCCTTATTTTTTAAAAAAAGTGAAAAGTTCACAAAAACCTTGACTTTTAAAAATAATTTGCTTTTTACTAAACCTATCACAATTTATTGAAACACTCATCAAAACTTTTTATTTACTGAAAACTCTGTTTCTGATAAATGAAAAATGTTGATAACCACGTTAATAATGCTTTTGATACCTCGCACTATCACGTTCTTTTACTTTTAAACTTGATGCCAGAACTAGGACTGATTCTTTCCTTGTTACAAAAAAACAAAAACAACAACAACAACAAAAACCCAACAATGTTTCTATAAGTAGTTTTGCTATAACAGAAGATGGTCTATCTTGCAAAAAATCCCTCTTCTTTACCCTGGGATTGCTGGCAATGTCTCTTCACACTGGAAGGGGGCACTATAGCTGGTTGGACTCTTAGGGAACCACTACCTTCACTCTGGGATTAGCTACTTTTTGGGTATGTCTTCATTACCCGCCATATCGGCGGGTAGCAATCGATTTATCCGGGATCGATATATCGCGTCTCGTTAAGACACGATATATCGATCCCCGAATGCGCTCACCGTCGACTCCGGAACTCCACCAGAGCGAGCGGCGGTAGCGCAGTCGACGGGGGAGCCGCAGCCGTCGATCCCGCGCCGTGTGGACCCCAGGTAATTCGATCCAAGATACTTCGACTATTCGCGTAGCTGAAGTTGCGTATCTTGGATCGATCCTCCCCCCTAGTGTAGACCAGGACTGTATGACACATGGGCAATTAGGAGCATCTTTTAGTAAGAGCTTGTCTACACAAACACTTAGTTTGCAGCAAGTTGCAGCAAATCTACCCCCTCGCTAGCCTGCTGCTCAACATGTGTCCACATAGATCTTGCTGCCATGCACTAAAATATTCCTAATGCACTTTAATCTACTACCGTTTCAAATGGGGTAGGTCAGAACTCAGTATGGAACTTTTAGTGTGCGGCAGCAGGATCCACCTGGACACAATGTATGGCAGGCTAATGCGGAGTTGTCAAGGCTGTATCCCCACTTTGAACTTTAGGGTACAAATGTGGGGGCCTGCATGAAAACTTCTAAGCTTAACTACCAGCTTAGCTCTGGTCCGCTGCCACCATCTCAAAGCTAATTCCCTTCCCTGAGAAGCCTTGAGAAACCTTTCACCAATTCCCTGGTGAATACAGATCCAACCCCCTTGGATCTAAAAACAAGGAAAAATCAATCAGGTTCTTAAAAAGAAGGCTTTTAATTAAAGAAAAAGGTAAAAATCATCTCTGTAAAATCAGTATGGAAAATAACTTTACAGGGTAATCAAACTTAAAGAGCTTAGAGGACCTCCCTCTAGCCTCAGGTTCAAAGTATAGCAAACAAAGATAAACACTCTAGTAAAAGGTACATTTACAAGTTGAGAAAAACAAAGTAAAACTAAGACGCCTTGCCTGGCTTTTTACTTACAAGTTTGAAATATGAGAGACTTGTTTAGAAAGATGGGGAGAACCTGGATTGATGTCTGGTCCCTCTCAGTCCCAACAGCGAACCAACTCCCAAACAAAGAGCACAAACAAAAGCCTCCCCCGCCCCCAAGATTTGAAAGTATCTTGTCCCCTTATTGGTCCTTTGGGTCAGATGCCAGCCAGGTTACCTGAGCTTCTTAACCCTTTACAGGGAAAAGGATTTTGGAGTCTCTGGCCAGGAGGGATTTTATAGTACTGTACACAGGACAGCTGTTACACCCTTCCCTTTATAGTTACGACAGGAGTAGACTTACACCCCAGTTTGCTGTGAACAGATGTTAACATAGACAAGCTCTAAAACTAATCTGACTCCTCTTCAGCAAGTCTGAGGCCAAGGTGCTTTTCTCTACTTTTCCTCCCCTACAGAGTAGTGGCAACTTCACAGGATCTGAGAAAGGAAAATTCCCTTGGAAATGCAGCAAATATCTATCTGGTAGGTGGTAATTACTGCATTCCAAGAGAATTAGAACAGATGGCATATGATTACAGTAGAGTAAAACTGGAGTAAAGCTTTGCTATAAGAGAAGCAAAATCCATTGAACCAATAAGAGACTCCCACTCCACATGATTTCAAGCCATGTTTCACACTATAGGCAAGGGAAAGGAGATATATGTTCATCTATGATTTGAAATGAAGGGAAGGATCAATAAAATGGAGAATAGCATGAAGGCTTTTCCTGGGAGTAGGAGCTCAAGCAGAGAAGGCTTTAACACCAATTGTGATGAGATTGTTTTAAGGGCTAAAGAGAAAGCCCACGATAGAAGAGCTAGCTAGAATCATAATATGTAATTAGCATTTTACATTTTCAAAGTACTATGTTAACTAATTAATTTTCACAACATCCTGTGAGTTAAGTATTATCCCCATTTCACAGACTGGGGAAACAGGCACAGAGTGTTATGGACCAAGATGTGGTCTGGCCTAGTAATCAGAGCAGGAGTCAGGTCTAGTAGGCAGAGCAGGCATCCAGGGTGGCGAATGAAGTCAAGGGTCAGCACCAGAATCAACTGTCAGTTACCAGAGCCAAGGGTCAAGCCATCTATCACTCCACCACAATACAGGAGTCCCCTTGCTGCAAATCCATCCATTATGTCCTGCACATTGCTGAGAGTCACAGTCCTGCATAGAGGAGATGATTAAAGGCCCTGTATGCTTGCATGACAACAGCCCCTACAGTGGATCTTCTAACTCCAAAGTGATATCCCATTGACTGGTAGTAATCTGGCATTGCAGATTTCCACAGTGTGATCACCAATCGCTTCTTCACTGTCAACACAGTTCTCATTCTGGTGTCCCTAAACTGGAGAGTGGGGGTGAGCTTGGCACATAGATCTAGGAATGTGGCCTTGTGCATTTGAAAGTTCTGCAGCCACTACTTGTCACCCCAAGTCTGCATTCTGATGCGATTCCACCAGCCAGTGCTCATTTCTCAGGCCGAGAAGTGGTGCTCCACCATTTGCAGCTGCTCCATGAACTCCATTAACAACCTTGAATTGGTTCTCATTGAGTCCCACAGCAATCTGCCCTCCAGGAAATCATCATGTTCCCTGCCACTCTTCTTCCGGTTCTGCACATACTGGAGGATAGTTCACCCTGTGCTTGCAACACTCCTGACAATAATGCAGAGCTATGCAGGCATAGCTCCATGCTTCTGTCAAAGAGGTGGACAGTGAGAAATCCCATGTGGGTTCTTGGGGTTTTCAAAATAGGAGTGAAAATTATGGGATAGAGATGGCATTATGGGATGGAGAAAGTTGCATGATGAAAACTTGACCTCAAAGTCCTAGTCACACCTGTGCGTGATTCTTTTTTTACCCCACCATGCATTGCCAAAATTTCCCAAAAGACAGTGCACTGGATAGTGGCAAGTTGCACGCTGGGATACCTACCCATGGTGCACCTCACTGTGCATCAAAACAAGCACTCCTGGTGAGTATATGCAGTGCCAGTGCAAGGAGCCAAGTATGTACATACCCAAGTGATATACTAACTGCAGCAGCAAATGTTTGTAGTATAGACATGTGCTTAATCACTCACAGAGCCAAAATTAGAACTAGAGGTTTCCTTGCTGTCAAATGTGTGTGTACAGTCCATTTGGGCTAGGAAACATCTGTGGCTATTATTTATTTATATGCAGCAGCATCCAAATATGCTAGCCATTTTCCAAACACAGAAAGACATGATTCCTGGTCCTTGCATATTGGAACATGCCAGGAATTGCTTAATAACTAGGGGTCAGATTCTGACCTCAGATATACAGGTATAACTCTGTTGAAGGCAGTGGTGGTATTTGGATTTACATTTGTGTAACTGAGATAAGGATTTGGCCTAAGGAAAAGGATTTTGTTTGTATTATCTATTTTTTAAAAATGTAACTATTCAATATTTATATATTCACTACATTATTGGCAAGTCAAAATCATAACACAGAACAGTTGTTATTTGTGTATATTACAGTAATACCTAGAGGCCACAACTGAGATCAGGACTCCATCGTGCTAGGCACTGTATATACACATAATAGTTTAGTCCTTGCCCCAAAGAGTTTTCAACCTACAAGAAAGGCAAAGAGTGAGAGAAAGGAAATATTATTCCCATTTTACAGATGGGGAACTGAGGCACAGAGAGATTGTGATTTGCCAGGGACAGGGTCACACAGGAAATATGTGTATTTGAACCCAGATTGCCTAAGTCCCAGCCTACTGCCTTAGCTACAATTTTGCTGCTCACATGGTCGCCAGCCACGGAGCGGCATTCCGTGGTACACACACTTCAGAATTTGTTGGTCTTCCATTCTAATGATATGTCCATATCAAGAAAGCCACCGAAAACAATCCGGTGCTGATCTTGTCGTCCCACTTGATATGGAGCAGCTGTCAGCAGCTGACGACAAGAATTTAAAATGTCAATCCCGTGTTCTTCAGCCTTTCTCAGCACCCATGTTTCATTCCATACAATACAGTTGATATACCTGTGATTCTGTAGATCTGCAATTTTGTAACAAACTTGATGTCACAATGTCCACACAAAGGACACTGAAGGGCTCAAAACATGGCAGCAGCTACTGCTATACAAGTGTTCACATCTTCCAAGCATTCTCCAGCACTATGTGTGATGCTGCCCAGATATCTGACATTGTCACCTGCTAAATGTCCTGTCCAGACAGGTTAATACTGAGCTGGCTGTAATCTGGAGCTGGAGGCTGCTTATTTGTAATAAGAGGGGACCTATCACACTATTTACCTCACCCAGAACCTACACTGGCCTCTCCATAGATCTCTGGATATGTGTTTGGGGACAAGCAGAGAGGAGTGGGAGGGCCAGTAGCAGGTCTGTGGAGATTGCATGTTCTTCCTCCAGCCCCTGGAGAGTCCCTGGAAAAGATGGGCTGTGGGTTCAGACACAGTCAGGGGGAGGCCCTTGTAGCGTGACTTCAATGGAGTGTATATGTAGAGCTAACACTCAGGCACAGGCAAGACTCCCTCACCCTGGAGGCAGGGGGTATCAGAGGGTTAGGGTGCCCTTTCCTCCTGGCGCTCATGTACGTGAACCCGAATATTCTTTCAGTCCTCAAAGAAAGACCTTGAGAAGGAGACTTGCTGAAGCAAAGCCACAGTAGTCTCTGAGGTTTCCCGGGCCCCTCGCCCGAGTTCCTGCCTGGCTGATGTCAGCATCTCTCTGTGAGGTCACCACCTCCCCACCACCTTTGACCAATAGTCTAAGGTCCTGCAAAAGGCCTTTGTGATGTCACTGCCACACCCCTCCCTTGCTGTGCTAATGTCCTGCCGCTGGCCAAGCACTTTGGAGGTTTGAGCTACTCCCTGTGGATCACCCCCACTCAAGGAGTGTTCATTCTAGGAAGCAAGCCAGCTAGACAGTAAAACATCAGACGCTGCTCCCAATGCTATACTCAGGCCTGGTCTACACTATGAGTTTAGGTCGAATTTAGCAGCGTTAAATTGAATTAAGCCTGGACACGTCCACACGACGAAGCCCTTTTTTTCGACTTAAAGGGCCCTTTAAACCGGTTTCTTTACTTCACCTCCGACGAGGGGATTAGCGATAAAATCGGCCTTTGCAGGTCAGATTTGAGGTAGTGTGGACGGAATTCGACGTTATTGGCCTCCAGGAGCTATCCCACAGTGCTTCATTGTGACCGTTCTGGACAGCACTCTCAACTCAGATGCACTGACCAGGTAGACAGGAAAAGCCCCGCGAACTTTTGAATTTCATTTCCTGTTTGCCCAGTGTGGAGAGCACAGGTGACCACGCAGAGCTCATCAGCACAGGTAACCATGATGGAGTCCCAGGATCACAAAAGAGCTCCAGCATGGACCGAACGGGAGGTATGGGATCTGCTCGCCATATGGGGAAATGAATCAGTGCTAGCTGAACTCCGTAGCAGTAAACGAAATGGCAAAATATTAGAAAAAGTCTCAAAGGCCATGAAGGACAGAGGCCATAACAGGGTCGCACAGCAGTGCCATGTGAAAATTAAGGAGCTAAGGCAAGCCTACCACAAAGCCAGAGAGGCAAACGGAAGGTCCGGGGCAGAGCCGCAAACATGCCGCTTCTACGCGGAGCTGCATGCCATGCTAGGGGGTGCAGCCACCACTACCCCAACCGTGTGCTTTGACTCCATCAATGGAGAAGCATGCAACAGGGAAGCGGGTTCGGGGTACGAGGAAGACGATGATGAAGACAATGAAGATATCTCACAGCAAGGAAGCGGAGAAACTGGTTTCCCCCACAGCCGGGATATGTTTATCACCCTGGACCTGGAACCAGTAACCCCCGAACTCACCCAAGGCGTGCTCCCAGACTTTGAGGGCACACAAGGGACCTCTGGTGAGTGTACCTTTGTAAATATTACACATGGTTTAAAAGCAAGCGTGTTTAATGATTAATTTGCCCTGGCAATCGCGGCCAGTACAGTTACTGGAAAAGTCTGTTAACGTGTATGGGGATGGAGCGTAAATCCTCCAGGGACATCTCCAGAAAGCTCTCCTTCATGTACTCCCAAAGCCTTTGCAAAAGGTTTCTGGGGAGGGCTGCCTTATCCCGTCTGCCATGGTAGGACACTTTACCACGCCAGGCCAGTAGCACGTAGTCTGGAATCATTGCATAACAAAGCATGGCAGCGTATGGTCCCGGTTTTTGCTGGCATGCAGACAACATCCACGCTATGAACCTGCCCGAGTAACACCATGATTTGCACATTGCTGGGGCCTGTACTTTGTGAGAGATCTATGTCCATGTCAATTTCCTCATCACTCTCGTCGCCGCGCTGCAATCGCCTCCTCGCCTGGTTTTGCTTTGGCAGGTTCTGGCTCTGCATATACTCCAGGACAATGCGCGTGGTGTTCATAGTGCTCATAATTGTCGCGGTGAGCTGAGTGGGCTCCATGATCCCAGTGCTATGGCGTCTGGGCTGAAAAAAGGCGTGAAACTATTGTCTGACGGAGAGAAGGAGGGAGGGGCGAGTGACGACATGGCTTACAGGGAATTAAAATCAATAAAGGTGGCTGTGCAGCAGGGAGAAACACAAACAACTGTCACACAGAATGGCCCCCTCAAATTGAACTCAAAACCCTGGGTTTGGCAGGCCGTTGATTTCACAGAGGGAGGGGGAAGCAAATGAATACAGAACAAATCTGGTCCATCTATTTTTTACATCTTAAGCTGGCAGCAGACGGTGCAGCATGACTGATAGCCATCGGCATCTTCTGGGTGCTTGGCAGAAAATGCTGTATTACAACTGCTAGCCATCATCGTCAAGACGATTCAATAGGACTGCCGGCAGGACTGAGTCTCCAGGAGACAAAACATGTCTGTCCAGGTGCCTCTGACCGAACTTACTGAGGAGTACGACAACGACGGCTACCAGTCATACTGCACCATCTACTGCCAAAAGGCAATTAGCTGCTGCTGTGTAGCAATGCAGTACCATGTCTGCCGACACCCAGAGGACATATGGTGACGGTGAGCTGAGCTGAGCTGAGCGGGCTCCATGCTTGCCATGGTATGTTGTCTGCACAGGTAACCCAGGTAAAAAGGTGCAAATCGATTGTCTGCCGTTGCTCTGACAGAGGGGGAGGGGCCTGACGACATGTACCCAGAACCCCCTGCGACACTATTTTTGCATCATCAGGCATTGGGAGCTCAACCCAGAATTCCAATGGGCGGTGGAGACTGCGGGAACTGTGGGATAGCTACCCACAGTGCAATGCTTTGGAAGTCGACGCTAGCCTCAGTACTGTGGATGCGGTCTGCCGACTTAATGCACTTAGAGTATTTTATGTGGGGACACACACAATCGACTGTATAAAACCGATTTCTATAAAACCGGCTTCTATAAATTCGACCTAATTTCGTAGTGCAGACATACCCTCAGTTTTTCAGAAATTAGTAGACTTTTAGAGCATCTAATCTGACCCCCTGCATGTCACAGGCCTCCCGTATGACACAATAGCTACTTTTTGGGCAAACACATTCCAGAAAGGCGTCTAGTCTTCATTAAATGACATCAAGAGATGGAGAACCCACCACTTTCCTTGGTAGCTTGTTCCTGTGGTGAAACATCCTCGCTGTTGAATATTTGTGCCTTATTTGTAATATGAATTTGTCTCTTTTCACCTTCCAGCCATTGGGTCTTGTTCTGCCTTGCTCTGCTCGATTAAAGAGCCCTTTAATTAATACCCAATCTTTTCTCTCCATTAAGGCACTTCAACATTTCAATGAAGTCACCTTTTAATCTTCTTTTGATAAGCTAAACAGGTTGAGCGCTTTCAATCGCTCACTAGAAGGCATTTTTCTCCAGCCCTCAGAGGGTTTGGTGGGTCTTTGCTGCCCCAGCTCTGGCACTGGCGGTGATACTGGGAAACTGCAGTGTCCAAGGGAATTGCTTGTGTGACTTATGGTTGGCCAGTGGGGTAAAACTGAAGTATTCTCTGTTTGGCCAGTTTGGTTTGCCTTAGCAGGGCCGCCCAGAGGATTCAGGGGGCCTGGGGCAAAGCAATTTCGGGGGCCCCTTCCATAAAAAAAAGTTGCAATACTATAGTAACATGTATTTGGAAATGTAAAAAATAACCAGTGAAATACATTCAAAAATTAATTTGAAAATACACTAAATACATTATTTAAAAACATTAAATGCTTTAATGGTATGTATATATTTGGAATTACATAATGGGCTGGCGCTGGGTGATGGTGATGGTTGGTGCCAATGGGCTGTCGCTGCCTGGGGGTGGCGCTGCTGTTCGCCCAGGGCTGGGTGAGGAGCTGGGCTCTGTTTCGGGGGGTGCCCGGCTCAGAGGGGCTGGGCTCGGAGCTGGAGGTTAGGGCTGTGGGGGGATGGGGTCAGGGGGTGTCCAGCTCAGAGGGGCTGGGATCGAGCTGGGGGTCAGGGCTGTGGGTGGGGAGGAGGTCGGGGGGGTGTCCGCTCAGAGGGGCTGGGCTCGGAGCTGGGGGTCAGGGCTGTGGGGGGATGGGGTCAGGGGGTTGCCCTAGGGCTAATGATGGCTTTAGCCCTGTTCACCACAGCATCACACTGGGAGCTCATTTTGAGTGACTTCTCCACTCTGCCCCTAAATCCTTTCCAGAGTCACTGCTTTCCTGGATACACTTCCCCATTCTGTAGGTGTGGCTGGCATGCTTTGTTGGTAGGTGTAGGACCTTGCATTTGGCTCCCAGGCACTTCCCCTCCTCCAACCACTAGACCCCACCCCGGTCCCATAAGCCCCATAGCTCCCACTTCTCCACTGGGTACATAAAACTACAAGTCCCAGAACACTTTGCTTCCCCCGTCCCTCTCCTGAAGGGGCAGCCAATGGGCTGGCGCCGTTTTCAAATTGGCAGGTGCACGGGTCACTGGGGGTGAGCCCGTGCCCTGTGCGCGGTGGTAGCGGGTGATGGCGGTGCCAGGCTGGGAGCGGGCGCTGTGGCTCGTGCTCTGCGCGCTGGGGCTGGTGCTCTCTGTGTACGTGCTGCACGTGGAGAGCTCACTGGAGCGGGATCCGGGTACCGGGGCCATGTGCGACCTGAGCCCCTCCGTCAGCTGCTCCAAGGTCCCATGGCATGACTCCCCCTTCCCCCATTGCAACCACCGGCCCCATGGCATGAATCCCCCTCGCTCCACTACAATAGCCCTGCCCATTGCATGACTCCCCCTCACCCCACTGCAACCCCCGACCCATAGCATGACTCCCCCTCTCTCCACTGCAACCCTCCTGTTTCCCATTGCCTCTGACCTCACTGCATGACTCCCCTCCCCCCACTGCAATACTCCGGCCCCATTGCATGACTCCCCGTCGCCCCACTGCAGCCCCAGCTTGCTCTGCAACACTCCGGTCCCATTGCATGATTCCCCCTCCCCCATTGCAATCCCTGGCCCCATTGAATGACTCCCTGTTGCCCCACTGTAACCCCTGCTCCCCACTGCAACTTGCATGACCCCCTTGCCCTCCCTTGCATGACCCCGTCTCCCCCCATTGCAGCCCCAGCCACATTGCATGAACCTCCCCATCTCCCTACTGCAACACCCCTGTGCTATAGCCCCATTTCCTCAGCCTCCCTGTGCAGTGACATCCGTGCTCCTGCCCTCCCTATGCAATAGCCCCCCAACTGCCCCAGCTCCCCCTGTGCAATAGCTCTGCTGCCCCAATCCCATGCGCTGTGTTCCACCCTGCTGCCCCCTGTGCTGTGCCCACACCACTGTGCCATGCTGCAGTTCTATGTGCCTATCCCACGGGGCATACCCCAGCCTCCTAGGCCCTATGTGCTTTTCCACTCCATGCGAGAGCCCTGTGGTTGTGCACTCTCTGCTTAGTCCTTTCCTGCTGCCTCAGCCCTGCTGATGACCTGGCATCTCTGTTTCCAGCCTGTCCCCTTTGTGCTCTGTGTTGCCAGCTCCCCCAGTTTGTTCGGTAGATCCAGAGAGACCCTGAGATCATCTGGGCTGACCTGGAGAGCACAGGCCGGTCAGTTTCACCCAGTTACCTCTGTGTTGAGTGGGATCAGGCAGAGAACAGGCAAAACTGAGGGGACCCCAATGCCTGAGGCCCTCAGGTTGCCAGGGAATGGATTAGCTGAGATGTGCCCAGGTGATCCACGCTGCAGAGGGAGGTGAAGTCTGCCCCAGGGCCCTGCCAGTCTGAGCTGGGGGAATTCCTCTTCCCAAATCTGGCTACCCTCAGTGAGCCGGACCCACCAGCCAAGTGGCTAGAATGTGGTTTCGCTGGAGCTCAGAGCTCTTGCTCAGCTCTCAGAGGCAAGGTTTGCCATCTTGGCCCTGGTTTGTACAGCGCCTGGTGCTGTGGGCTGTTGATCCTTCTTTAGTGCTTCTAGGAGCGACTAAGGATACCGAGACTGGGGAGTTGAGGCGGGGGGGCGGGGGGCGGGCCAAGAAACATTTTTTAAAAATATAGGGAAATGTGTTATAAAACGGCAAACATTTAGCAAAGGAATTGGAGAGGGGCACTTGAAACTACTTTTCAGTTGGAGGACAGGGGAGCACTTGAAGCTACTTTACATGTCATTTGGAGGCCCTTGAAACTTCTTTTTAAAATGTTTTTGAAGGGTCTGGAATGAATTGCTGTCCTTTTTAGTAGAGGGGGAAAATGTTCCTGGGGGGAAGTGTGGGGGTTGGAGGGAAAGAACCACAGTTAAGTTTACTCATTCTTCTGCAAACAGCCAGATCGAACGCAGGGACGGGGCAGAGGTGACAGGCGCTTTATCACTGGCAGAGAGAGGTGGAAGGGAAATGACCCTGGCCTGTCAACAGAAACAGTGGGGACTGGGCCATGTAGTGAGGCACTAGATTGGGACCCAGGAGATCTTGGTTTTGTTCCCAGCTCCGCCTCAGATGCTGCATCTGGGCCTCAGTTTCCCCATCTGTAAAACGGGGAGAACTATCCTTTGTCTGTTTAGATTGTCAGCTCTGTGGGGTAGGGACCGTCTCTCACTGTGTGTCTGCCCAGCGTCTGGCGCAATGGTGGGCCCTAATCTTGGTTGCAGAGAGGGGGTCTGTGCAGCATCTGGAGCAGTGGGGGATCTGGTTTTGGCTGGGGGGGGTCCAGGCAGTGTCTGGCATGACGGGGGTCCCAATCTCAGTCAGGGAAGGGCAAGTCGGGTCCATGCAGTACCGAGCACAGGGGGGCACTGATTTCACTTGGGGAGGGCGGGTGAGGTTTGCCCAGCATGACGGGGGTCCTGATCTCGGTGAAAAACACACACAGAGGAATCTGGGGCGCGGGTGAAACACCAGTTCTGATACCGTCAGGACTCGTGTTTGGCTATGTACGTGTGTTAGCGTCAGTGGGCCTGATTGCGTGCGCTTCAGATGCACACACGCTCATTCTGCCTGTGCTCCCCCTCCCCTCGCAGTGGAAAACACCCTGAAACATCTGGCTGCGGGATAAACAGCTGGCTTCCCTCCTCTGAGGGGGGGTGGGGAAGAGCGGAGCTTTTATCAATGAAAACATTTCCTAGGGCACCAGTCCTGCCTGCCGCGCTGTGATGGGTGGGAGCCGTTGTCAGTCATTGCCAGGGTGTTCTATTTCTGTCACATATGTAGGTATAGGACCTTGCATTTGGCTCTGGTCAAACTTGTTTTCTTTGACTGGGGCCAGCTTGCTGAATGAGCCAGATCGCTTTGTATCACTGCCCTCTCCTAATCAATAATTACCACTCCACCAGTATTTTCTCACCCACCAATCTTATCTGCTGTGATTACATGTTTTCTCCCTATTCACTGATAAAAAATATTTGAAAAAATTAGTCCTTGAGTGCTTCTTCAGATTCTTAGTCCCCAGGACCTGCTCCCAACAGCACAGTGAGAAAAGGCCATCCAGCCCTGCTGATACCTAGGAGAGACGCACAGAAGGAAGCAGGATCTCTCCCTCAGCAACTACCTGAAGGTCCCTCACCCTGAGGGAAGGGAGGACCTGCTCCTGTTGCACCAGGGTGTGGGGTTCTGTCCCAGCTAGTGGCGCTGAGACCACATAGAGAGAGAATTAAATGGGTCAGCTCTATAGCCTTAGCTAATAGCCAGTTGGCTTTTAGCTCATGCTGTAGAGGCTCATGCACTAAGCTCCCAGGTTCGATTCTGCCCGCTGACGATCAGGGACTATCGGTGTTATAAGTAGGGGGTTGTGACGTTAGTGACATGAACTGTGACCGTATAGATCATTGCTGCAACCAAGATCCTATAGTTGCACCAAATCTTGTACGAAGGAGGTCATGTGAGGCGTCTATGAAAAGGTTGTAATTTGCTGGTTATGATGCTGTCTGTATGTGTGTATCACTTTTGTATTTGAAGTTAAGAGTATTGGCTATGCACTTGTATCGCAATGTGTTTGATTCTAAGTAGCATTCGTGAAGCATTTGGTCAGTTTCTTGAGAAAGGAATTTTCAGATTAAGTGAAATCACTTAACTCACAATGGAGCTTGGGAGACTCCAATCCACGTATGAGAAGCCTTCCTGGGAATGTTCAAGGTAGCATGTGAGCAATGGCTGCTCTACCTGTAAAGAACTGAGTCATGCATGGACATGTAACTTGCCTATGTGACTCCAAACTCCACCTTGCTGCTGTGATTTTCCACAGTAAGAACAAAGGGGTCCTTCCACATGGCAGAGGATATAAAAGGCCCTGGAAACCCCTCCATTCTGGAGGAACTTTACTACAAACTAAAGCTCTGAACAATGGACTGAATGACCCATCCAAAGCTGTGAATGTACTCCAGAGACTTGATTTGTGCCTGCAGTTTATTCCATCACTGCTACAAGCCTGAACCAAGAACTTTGTCATTTCTGTATGTAATTGATTCCTTTAACAATTTTAACTCTCATCTATATTTCTTTCTTTTTATGAATAAACCTTTAGATTTTAGATGCTAAAGGATTGGCAACAGTGTGATTTGTGGGTAAGATCTAACTTGTCTACTGACCTGGATGTGGGGCTTGGTCCTTTGGGGTCCTTTGAGAGAACCTTTTTTCTTTTACTGGGGTATTGGTTTTCATAACCATTCATCCCCATAAGGAGTGGTGCTGGTGGTGATACAAGGGAACTGGAATATCTGAAGGAATTGCTTGTATGACTTCCAATTAGCCAGTGGGGTAAAACCAAAGTCCTCTCTGTATGGCTGGTTTGGCATGCTTTACTCGTAAAGGACACACAGCCTTGGGCTGTGACTGCCCTGCTCCAAGCAATTTGTCCTGAATTGATACTCTCAGTAGCGTCCCACCAGAGGCCGCATCGTTACAGGGGTCATCCGGGATTACAACTGGGAAGTCTCTGAAGCTCAGGACGCGCTTCCTCAGCTAGGGGAAGTATGTAACCCACACACCTTCTGGGTGTGGTGGTGTGTCCCAGCTAATGGCACCAAGACCACTTAGAGGGAGAGATAAAATGACTCTTCTCTACAGCCTTAGCTAACAGCCAGGTGACTTTTAGTTCATGCTGTAGAGGCCCATGCACTAAGCTCCAGAGGTCCCCGGTTCGATCCCACCCACTGACGACTGGGATCTGTCAGCGTTACAGAGGCAGCTGCCACCCCAAGAAGAGAGCTGTCATGCCACGCCCTGCCACGAAGAGGTGCCAAGCACCCTTCAGAGCTTCCTGTGATAAACTGCGAATGTTGGACAATAGCAGGGTGGTAGGAAGTCTCACCCCCTTGTGTTGCCCCCAGAGTGGCCTGGGTCAGAGCCCAGTGGGAGGCCCTGGGCTCCCCCACCATCTGCCATGCCCTTTCCCCCTAAAGTGCCGAAACCCTGACCACTAGGCAACATCCCCATGAGCAAAGGCCATCATGAGGCATCCGTCTTTGAAAGTTTGTAGAGGATGCGGGAGCAGAAAGGGGAGAGAGGATGAGGGTGGCTCTTGGGAAGAGGGAGGGAGGGAACCTTATGGGAATCTCTTGTTTACTGCCATCAACCCAATGATCAAATCACTGATGCCTAGAATCTTCCCTGACGCGTTGTAATTGATTGGATCTAGATTTTAAAAAGGTTCCCACATTTGCAGATGGAGAAATGTCAGCGAGTTGAGTGGAAGGCCATTGCAAGCTCAGTTAATTATGCAATGTGGCTTATGCCCCATCTAACAAGCTCCTTAAACAATAGCTCCCAATTTTCATTCACATTGTTCTGTTTAGTGTTTTTCTCCAAAACACTTTCACTAATCATTTTGGTCAGCTTTGGAAAGTTAGCCCTTTCAGTACATCAAATATAAATATTGCTGATGGGGACTGCCCGCTATTGGTCATAAGAACAGCCATACTGGATCAGACCAATGGTCCAGCCAGCCCAGAATCCTATCCTCCCCCAGTGGCCAATGCCAGGTGCCCCAGAGGGAATCGACAGAACAGGTAATCATCAAGCGATCCATCCCCTGACGCCCATTCCCAGCAAACAGAGGCTAGGGCACTTCAAGAGCATGGTTTTGTATCCCTGCCCATCCTGGCTAACAGCCAATGATGGACCTGTCCTCCATTAACTTATCTAGTTCTTTGTTGAACCCTGTTATAGTCTTGGCCCTCACAACATCCTCTGGCAAAGAGTTTCCCCAGGTTGACTGTGCGTTGTGTGAAGAAATACTTCCTTTGGTTTGTTTTAAAACTGCTGCCTATTCATTTCATTTGGTGACCTCTAGTTCTTGTGTTATGAAAAGGAGTAAATAACACTTCCTTATTTACTTTCTCCATAGCCGTCATCATTTTATAGATCTCTATCCCCCCTTAGTCATCTCTTTTCCAAGCTGAAAACTCCCCTCAGTCTTCTTAATCTCACCTCATACGGAAGCCATTCCATACCCCTAATCATTTTGGTTGCCCTTTTCTGTACCTTTTCCAATTCCAATATATCTTTTTGAGATGGAGGGACCAGCTCCAGTATTCAAGAAGTGGGCATACCATGGATTTATAGAGAGGCAATATCACATTTCTGTCTTGCTATCTATCCCTTTCCTAATGATGTCTCAATATTTTGTTCGCTTTTTTGACTGCCAATGCACATTGAGTGGACGTTTTCAGAGAACTATCCACAATGACTCCAAGATCTCTTTCTTAAGTTGTAAGAGCTAATTTAGACCCCATCATTGTAGATGTAGTGTTGGGATCATGTTTTTCAATGTGCATTACTTTGCATTTATCAACATTGAATTTCATCTGCCTTTTTGTTGCCCAGTCACTCAGTTTGGTGAGATCCCTTTGTCACACTTTGCACTCTCTTTTGGACTTAACTAACTTGAGTTGGTTTGTATCAGCTGCAAATGTTGCCACCTCACTGTTTACCCCTTTTTCCAGATCACTTAGGAGTACGTTGAACAGTGTTGGTCCCAGTACAGACCCCAGGGGGACACCACTATTTACCTCTCTCCATTCTGAAAACTGACCACTTAGTCAAACCCTTTCTTTCTTGCCTTTGAACCAGTTACCTATCCCAGAGAGGACCTTCCATCTTATCCCATTTTGCTTCAGAGCTTTTGGGGCGGGACCTTGTCAAAGGTTTCTGAAAATCTAAGTATGCTATATCCACGGGATCACCTTTATCACATGCTTGTTGACTCCCTCAAAGAATTCTAGTAGATTTGTGAGGCATGATTTCCCTTTACTAAAACCATGTTCTCTCTTCCCCAACAGATTGTGTTTATCTATGTGTCTAATAATTGTGCTCTTTATAATTTCACCCAATTTGCCTGGTACTGAAGTTAGCCTTAGTGGCCTGTAATTGCCAGGAGCATCTCTGGAGCCTTTTTTATGCATTTGTGTCATATTAGCTCTCCTCCAGGCATCTGGTATGGAATCTGATTTAAAGGACAGGTGACTTATTGCTGTTTAATTTATCAATCTGTTCCAAAACCTCATTACTGGTCCTTACAGAATAGTCAAGTCATGATCACTGGCCCCAGAGCAACCACGGACATCCAGTCTAGTGATCAGTTCATCTTTATCCACCACAAGGAGGCCCACAATAGAGTCACCCCTAGTTGGGTACAAAACTTTGTATTAGAAAAGTATCTATAATTTTTCAAAATCTCCAAGGCCGATTTAATCCTGGCTACGTGAGACCTCCCCCATCTGTCTCCCAATAGGATGTCCCCCGGGCTAACCTAATTTCTTCCCACAAGTCACAGACAGGCGCAAAAGGAGAAACATTTCCTGCTCTCTGGTTTGGATTCAGTGATCTGTGCCAGCCCCCCACTTGTTCGTCTGCTGGGCTGTGTTAGTTAGCAGATTGATCCCTATCCATTCGAGGTCCTGGGGTTCTCAATAACCAAGAACGTAAAACAGGTTATGATGTGTCTAATGCAGGGGTTCTCAAACTTCAGTGCACTCTGACCCCCTTCTGACAACAAAAATTACTACACGACCCCAGGAGGGGGGACCAAACCCCGAGCCCTCCCGAACCCCGGGTGCGGGGGGAAAGCCAAAGCCCGAGTCCCCCCCCCCCTGCGTGGGGAGGACAAAATCAAAGCCCAAAGTCTTCAGTCCCAGACAAAGGGCCTGCAACCTGAGCCTGACTGCCCAGGGCTGAAGCCCTCAGGCTGTGGCTTTGGCCTCAGTCAGTGGGGCTCGGGCTTCAGTTTTGGCCCCAGCAAGGATAAGCCAGCTCTGGTGACCCCATTAAAATGGGGTTGCAACCCACTTTGGGGTCCTGACCCACAGTTTGAGAACCGCCTCCTTGCCCACCACTTTTTTTACTCTCTCTCCACTACCTCAATGGGTTGTAACCAGCGACACTAAACATTCCAGTCATACGCATCGTCCCACCGGGTTTCCCCATTTCCCCTCCCCATGGAGAATTTCCAACTCCTCTTCCTTATTGCCCAGATTCTGCTGCCAAGAGCAGTGTTGCTTCCCTTTGCGAGTGATATCTTGCAGGGCACATATACCACAGGACAGCATCCCCCTGAGTCCACACTGGTGTTCCTGGCTTACAGATAACCCATCCTGCAGTGAGAGCCTCCATCTCACATGTCCCTTTCTTCCCTCCATTGCAAGGTGCTGGGGGGGGAAAGAGAACGTGTCCCCAGTGCTGAGGCAGCATGGGATTGCTGGCGTTGCAGCATGATCTCCAGGAACCCTCTAGCCTCTGCAGCATCAGAACAGCAGAGCCTGGATTGGAGCAAAGGAAAGGCCTATTTTCCACAGAATCCTTCCCTCAGGCCTGGAGCATTTAGAGCAGAAATCCCTTTGGGAGTTAATGTTGCTCTAAAAAGAGCTGCCAGGGGGTGTGCAGCTTCTTGACAACACCATGCAAAGGGATCTGTTTGTAGAGATGCATAAAGCCCTGCCCTGATTCTCTGAGAGGATTCCCCTGAGCAATTGGGGGGAGGCAGGACCTTATTCCTTACCTCGTGTGACAGGGCTGTGTGAGAGCTTGTAGAAAGCCAGAGGCAGCTTTCTAGAGGGTTAATTCAGAAATTCCCTGTAGAACTTAGGTGCTGTGGCCTACGGCAGGAAGGAGCCAGGTGATGGTTGGAAAGACTCTAGGAGGAATGCTATGGGATGGCGCTCTGATCTCCTCTTCACTCTGCTTCTTCCCACCCCCACCTTTGGGGTAAGTCCATCACCTCCTCCTTACTGCGTGTGGGCTGGAAACCAGATATGGCAGTAGAGAGGTTGCCCACTCAGCCCATGCACAGGAGGATCCATTGCAGCTCACGCCCTCCTCCCGTCACAGCCCAGAGGAATGCATGACACCAAGCCTGGACTCTGTGACTGCATTAGTCGCCAACAGGTGAGTGTGGCAGGAGAGGACACATAACATGTCTACACAACTTTTTCTGGACTGCTGAGGTGGGGGGAGAGAGGCCAGATTCCATCTGGCTCTTTAGGACTCTGAGGAAGCTCTGGGATCTGGAGAGAGGTTTGGAGACATGTGGCTCCTACCTAGTCCAAAGTAACCTGCCGTGCTCCCCCACAAGAGCCACATGAACAGGCAACACTGCTTCTATTTCCTTGGCCACATGTATCGTGTCCTTTTTCTGGTGGCTAGTCCAGAAAAGGAGGACAAGAGCTCACTACTGCTACCACCTGAGGGAGTTGCTGGGTTGAGATCAGCTGGTAGAAGGAGGCAATAGCCCCAGGATCTGGGACTTCAAGCCCCTAGAGTGACCTCTTACCTTTATAGACCCCCGCCCCCCATCATACACAGCTATTTTAGAGTTTAGCGTGATAGTAAAGAGACCCCTTTTCAACCCTTCACCACACAAGAGAAAGCCTGCAGTATTTGTCATGAATTATTTATTTCTCCTCTCCTGGCTCCCAAACTGCTTCTCCTCCCTACTGCTGCCAGCCACCTTCAAGTTCTCCCTGTTCTCTCCCCAGCTCTGCTCACTTGATTGCAGCAGCTCAGCGGATGGTCCAGCTTTACTCTTTCCCTTCCATTCTTCTTCATTTCTTTGGGTAGCTGCATTTGCCATTGAGCAGCCTGATGGAAACACCTGAGTGCTCTGTCTAGGCCAGGGGTCTCAAACATGCGGCCCACGGGGCTATTTCCTTCGGCCAGCCAAGCAGCCCGCGCCCCGCCCCCCCACCTACCTCCAGGCCAGGGGTGGGCAAACTACAGCCCGCGGGCCCCATCAGGCTCGCAGGATTGCTCCTCTTGATCCCTGCACCACTCCCTGAAGCAGCTGGCGTCACGGTTCCAGCTGCTTCCCGAAGCAGAGCGGCCCGGGCAGCCTGCCCTGGCCCCGGTGTGCACAGGTGCCACCCCGAAGCCGCTCTAGGTAAGTGGCTCCGGGCCAGAGCCCAATGCCATCCTGCACCCCGCCCCCCAACCCCCTGCCGTGAGCCCCCTGCCTGCACCCCAACCCTCTGCCACACCCTGCACTCCCTCCTGCACCCCACACCCCAACCCCCTGCCCTGAGCCTCCTGCCTGCACCCCAACCCCCTGCTGCACCCCCAACTCCCTGCCCTCAGCCCCCTGCTGCATCCCACACCCTTCCTGCACCCCAACTCCCTGCCCTGAGCCCCCTGCTGCATCCCCCACCCCTTCTGCACCCCAACCTCCTGCCCTGAGCCCCCTGTCTGAACCCCAACCCTCTGCCATACCCCACACTCCCTCCTGCACCCTGCACCCCAACTCCCTACCCTGAGCCCCCACTGCACCCCTCACTCCTCCTGCACCCCACACCCCAGCCCCCTGCCCAGAGCCCCCTGCTGCACCCTGCACCCCGACCCCCTGCCCAGAGCCCCCTGCTGCACCCCATACCCCGACCCCCTGCCACACCCCTCACCCCTCCAACTACCTGTCCCGAGTACCCTGCCGCACCCTGCCCCTCAACTCCCTGCCCTGAGCCCCCGTCACACCCCTCCTGCTCCCTCTGGGGGCAGGGCCAGGGTCAGCGAGGGGGGGGTTCAGTGATGTGGCCCTCGTGGTCATTTGAGTTTGAGACTCCTGGTCTAGGCTCAGCAGCTAAAGCCAGGCCCAGCAGCTAAAGCCAAGCCCCACAGAGAGCAGGGGGAGATTAGCCTGGAGTGTCAGGAGTGGAGGCTTGGCCCATGGTGACCCCAGGCACTGCAGCTGCTGCCACCTTCATGGTGAATCCTCCAAGCCATCACCAAAGGGCTCTTCCACATTCTGCAAACTGGCCTCACGGGCTGACTGTCTAGGAGAACAGAAACCCTTTGTTAGAGCCGGAGAGTCTCTTCCCACAGCTCCCAGAGGGTCACAGTGAAAAACCTGCGAGTCTCTAGGAGGCTCTCAAGCAGTTCCCTCCTCAGTCACTTGGCACTCATTAGCAATGGTCTCTGACAGCGGCATTGCAAAGGGGAGCTCAGCAGATGGTCCCTTCTATGGCTTCCTGAGTGGGAGGGAGGTTGGTCTTGTCATTTAAGGCCTCGCTGTCAGAGTCAGGGCTCCTGGGTTCTCTGACTTTGGAAGTGGGTGGAGTCTAGTGGTTGGAGCTGGACTGGTATCAGTACCACGCTTCCTTCCTGCCTCTGTCAGTGGCATTATGTGTGACCTTGCAGCCAGTTGCTTTGTATCCCTATGCCCCAGTTAACAGAGATAATACTGACCCACCTCAGAGGGGCTGGCAGGGGTCACCACTTTCATGACTCAAGTTGGAATGAGTTGTGCTCTTGGTGGTGAAGGGCCTATGTTCAGTCCCCATGGATACCCAGGGGATCTGTATTGTGGCCATGGTTTGACTCACCTAGCATTACAGGCTGTTTAGCCTGGTCCTAGCTAGGCATGGTGCATCTGCTCCTGGTCCTCTCTGGCACACAGCTCCATCCCACACAAGAACATGGCCCACCAAGGACAATCTATCAGCTCCCATCTGGTGTTCAGCTCCAAGATGGATGGTGAGCCCTAGCCAGACCATAGAAAGACAGGGGGGTGTTCTTTGGTGGAAACTGCTGGAGCTTCAGCCTCTGCTCCCACCTCTACCCACAGGCTAAGGGCTTCAAAAGTGGTCCCTGACCCCAGGCAAACAGAATAGCTGAGCTGAGGCCAGGGTGAGTGGAATTACTGCTGGGACTGATCCCAAGAGCAGAGCAGATTTCTCCTCTGCTCTAGGGGGATTCCCATAGGAAAAGTAGCTGGGGCGGGGGTGGGGGCAATACAAGCACTACCCCTGAGCCCTTAAAGAGCAGCAACTAGGACTTTGGGAGCCAAGGGACTGGTGTATCTTGCTGGAGAGCAGAAAAGGGCATTGGATAAATTCTACAAAAGTCAATGTCACAGCTGGGTCAAGGGCAGCCAGACCTACTGGTCAGAGCCAGAGTCCACACTCACATGACAGGAGTCGAGAGTCAGGATACTGGAAGATCAGCAGCAAAAGACAAACTTGCGATCACCACCACAAATCAGATGCCAGGAAATCAAGCCAGGAGAGCGGCAGCAAAACCAGGCAGCAAACGGTCCAGAACAGGGAGCAGCCCTGGTGTTCAGTCAGCTTCGTGTTCCTGCTGCTGTCTTACGCAGGGCCAGGGGCCAATGAGCTTTCCTGGGACTCCTCCAATAGGACCTCAGGAGTGGAGCCGCAAACTGGGGCTGAACTTCGTGGGTCCTAGGTAAGCAATTTTCAGCAGGCTTCCAGGTGGAGGGTTGGAGTGTGGCTGCTCCCATGAACCCTGCAGACCTGGGTTGAAGACCCCTGGGTCGTGACAGTGAGTGATCTCTCCCTGCTCAAACCTCCTGCAGCAGGAAACAGTCTCCAGGATCCTGGACACATCCTCTGAGAATAAAATGAGGATATCATGATGAGAAATAGGTCTCTGTACCAGGCCTGGGATCCGGGGACAGGGAAAGCTCCCAACCAGGATATGTAGCAGGAGCCCCCTGTTTGTTGCAAGAGCCCCAAGTGGCATGACGAGTGAACGGTTCTTACCGCCAGGAGGTGCATGGGATGTTCTACCTGAGCTTCAATGGGACCCATGTTGCTTGGTTTGACAGGATGAGATGACCTGTCCCCACTGCTCCCTGAGCTGGGCTGGCTGCAAGATCTATCTGTGTGAGAGGCTGGACAGAGCCTGAAAGACAGATGTGACAATCAGGATTCTGTCACCTCTGGAGGAGAACAGAGGGTCTGAACCCCAAAGAATAAGCAATTGAATCGATTGATTCAATGAAGAATGATTGTGCCATACAGTTACATCATAAGGTCCTCTCATGGATTGGTAACTGGTTAAACACTGCTCTGCACTGACTGCCCTGACCACGGATGGCCCAATGGCCCACTGCACCCCCAACTACCAAGAGAGCAACATGGGCATAGAAATTTGAGGAACAGGGCAGAGGCCTGTGTGGGGCAAGGAGGGCAGGGATTTAGGAAGGAAGAGCAGAGGATCAAACACTTTCTTCATGTGGGACAGGATGATCTCCATTTCAAAGATAGAGAAAGTGAGGCACCAGTGGGGAGAGTGACCTGGCCAGAATCACGTTCCCACTCAGTGGCAGGGCTGCAGTAGAACCTGTTCCCTGCTCTCATCACTGGACCCTGTTGCCCCTTCTGTATGACCTCCTCCAGCCATCCTCTCCCATAGGCCATCCCCACCCCTCTCCACTACCAGGCTGTTTCCATAACGGAAGCAGGCTTGTAACAGAGTTCACTCACCGATAGGTGCCCCTTCCTGGCCAGGCCTGGGGTCACAGCTTTCCTGATGGGCTAGCACCCCCGCCGCGAGTCGCTAGGGCACTCTGGCAGCTTTTTGCCTGGGAACTCAGCCCTTCAGCCAGGTGACCGTCTTTTAGTCTATTCCTTCCTGGGTTGCACTCATCCCAAACATGTTTGTGGAACAAAAAATTCTGGAAAGTTTTGAATTGGAAATGTTAAAATGATTTTTTTTTTACATTTTCAATTGAAATGAAACAATTTTGACATTTTTAAATAAAAACAACATTTTAAAACAAAAAATGTAATTTTGTTTAAAAATGTAGACTCAAAACAAAGTTTTTTGTTTAATTCTCCCAATCAAAAATTTGGAAAATTTTGTCTAAGTAGACATTTTCTAGCAGAAAATTTAAATTTAAAAGAAACCACATTTTCTAATGGGAATTTTTTCCAGTATATATGAATTAGTTACACTGAACTTATACCTGATGTCATTAACTTCAGTGGAGTTACATTTGGAGTAGATAGCCTTTTATCATGCCTGTTTTTCTATTCATAGAGAGAGGGAGGAGAGAAAAAGTTAGTAAGCACCTCATGGAACTGTCTAATGGTACATACTCTTCCTTGTTTGGTTAGTATTTAAGTCACCGAAGCAATATTTGTAGTCTTGGCTGATGATTGAAATACTTCCTTTCCATCCTTTACATAAATAAAAACTGCAGCAGAAATTAATAAAAATATAATCGCTGGGCCAAATTTTGAAGCCCTATACTCCTCTGTCCATCCATCGCTCTCAAATCACTCCAAATCATATAAATCTAGCAAATCCTATGGCTGCATAATGGAACCACTGCCCGCGTTTGTCAGGGGAACCGGATGTCAGCGCCTTTTAAATCAGTATCTGGTGTGAGGCAGGGTTGTGTTTTGGCCCCTGCACTCTTTTGTCGGGCAATGGATTTCATAATGCAGCATTCCGTCAGGCATTGAGTTCAGTGATCTCTCACTCACAGACCTTGACTACGCTGATGGCGTTGTTCTTTTAGTCCAGAGCCCCGACAGGTTTCGTGATGCACTCCAGCATATGGAGGAGCAGTCAGCTAAGATTGGTCTCCATATTTCATGGTCAAAGACAAAACTGCAAAATCTAGGACCAGGTCCACCTGCAACTCCAATCTCTTGAAAAATGAAACCGTCAAATCAGTTTCCACCTTTTGCTATCTGGGTTCTATACTTACCAGCTCCTCCAATTCTCATACGGAGGTTCTCCATCGGATTGACATTGCAGCATCTGCAATGGGCCATTTACAATGGATATGGAATCAACATCATCTTAGTATGACAACTAAATTCAGGATTTATTTGAGCTGTATCCTTCCCATACTGCAAAACATGGCTACTACGCCGCTCAGACTGGACAAAGCTGGAGGCTTTCCACACAAAATGTCAACGTCGTATATTGGGCATAAAGTGGAATAACTTCATCTGTAATATAGATGTTTATGGTCGCTCAGGTCTACAGACTACTGGGGCCATTGTCCGCAGGCAGCGCCTTGCGCTTTTCGGACACATCACAAGGATGCCACAAGACGTTCCAGCAAACGCCGTTTTCTGGGTGGCTTGTAACATCCAGGATAAAATTCCACCAACCGAGGGGTGGAAGCGGCCCAGAGGCAAACCCCCTATTACATGGGTTCATCAAGTCTGTTCCAATGTTGGACTCTCAGGCCGTCAAGCCTTTGCGGTTGCGCAGGAATGGACCATATGGTGAATGATCACTATGGCAGCCTGGCTGGCTAAGCATTGAAGAAGAGAAGAAATCCTATGGCACTTCAAGAACCAGAGAAAAGGAAAAGAAAATATTTCATCCTCGCCTTATTTCTATGCACAACCTGAAGAAAGCTCTTGCAGGGAACAGGTCTTGACTAGATGATCTAAAGTACCCTTCTGGCCTTAAATTCCCCTCCTCCCTGCTCTCAATCCTTGTCACCTTGCCCAGCCTATCCCAGTCTTCCCCAATCCCAGCTCAGAGTCTCAGTTTCCTTCTCCTTCCTGCCAGTATTCACTTCAAATTGTGTGTATCCCCTCCCTTCAGCATCCTTGACCCAATCTACTCCCCCTACTCCCACACAGTTCCAGTTCTTGTTGCCTCTGCATTTGAATCAGGCAGCTTCTTTCTACACACTACCTGGGGGTCACTGAGAGCACAGGAGAAACAGATTCCCTTCTTTCAGTTTCAGCGCCAAAATGGCTCAGAGCTGCAATTGCAGGTAAAGCCCCAGGCTGGAACCTGCTCAGTGCAGACAGAAGTTTTGGAATTTTTAGCTGCAAACCTGTAGCAAGTCTCTACTGAACATGTGCAAACTGACATTTTTCCAAGATTTATAGCTTGGCCAAATTTGGGCAGATTCTCATGGGGAAGGCAAAAGGCACATCCCTGACACAAAGGCCAATCCACTCCCATATTTTAAATCACTACTCCAAAAGGGGGCGCTAAAGTTCTCAGTGAGAAAGTCACCAGAATTTTTTAAGATGAGCAAAAACAATGTTTTTTTCACTAGCCACATTCTCAAAATGACTGAACTGTTTTGGCTGAAATTTTTCTAATCAAATTCTGCCTGAGGCAGAAACCCAGTGTGGAAAATTTCAGCCCAAATAATTAAAGTTGGTAATGTTGTAAGGAACTGAAAATGGTCTTATAATGGAAAATGGCAGGCAACCTTAATAATAGGTGGTGACATCAGTCCCGACAATAATGAGGGCAGTATTCTCAGTAGTGTCGCTGTACATAGTGAGCCACGGTCATCTTAACTTGAAAGACCAATAAACAACTGTTTTATTCCAAGTCCTCTAAATGACTTCTTTTCTGATTCTGAAAACATTCTATCTGTGAGTTATTTTAAACAAAGGCCAGATCCTCATCTCCAACTCCATATACTTTGAGCCTCTTCTATGGTGCAGAGGGGAAGGCAAGCTACCCAAATAGCCAGCTCTATGTCACCTGCTCCTGAGCCACTTGGCATAGCAAATGTACTGGAGGCTGTGACTCTCTGGACCTTGGGGGAACACCCAGCACCCCCATGTTCATCCTTGTAAAATGATTGTGTGGTATCCAATGCAAAGTTTGTCATGTCGGGTGTCTTCAGAAGGCTTATGATGAACTGAGCATTGTTGTTATAGTAATGTTATAGGTTATAATTTCATGTATGTGGTTATGAGGCTGAAAGTATATCCTCATGGCTTAAAGCAAGCCCAGGCAAAAACTCTTCAAGAACAGAGAGGCAGTTGACACCTAATCAGAGCAGGTATGGGACAAACCCAGCCCAGCCTCACAGGAACAAAGGACGCCAGCCTAGGCAGCAACAAAAGAATCTGTTAGACTCTCGAGGGAGTCACCTCCTTCCTTTGATCAGTTTGGAACTGCGATGAGGTAATGCTCACCTGACTCTGAAGGGGAGGGGAGCAAAACCAAGAGGGAAGAAAGGACATGATACAAGGGAGAAACATTTGCCATGCTCTCTCTCTTCCACCTCCAGCTACAGACATCACCACCAAGCGACTGAAGCGCTGATCAAAGGGGAGAGCCTGGCTGAAGAGCAACCAGCCAGCCTGTGGTGAGAAGCATCCAAGTTTGTAAGGACACTGAAAGTGTTAAGATCAGCTTAGAATGTATTTTGCTTTTATTCCATTTGACCAAATCTGACTTGTTATGCTTTGATTTATAATCACTTAAAATCTATCTTTCATAGTTAATAAATTTGTTTGTTTATTCTACCTGAAGCAGTGCATTTGGTTTTGAAGATCGTTAATGATCTGGAGGCTGGCATGGACTGCACCCTCAGCAAGTTTGCAGATGACACTAAACTGGGAAGAGTGGTAGATACGCTGGAGGGTAGGGATAGGATACAGAGGGACCTAGACAAATTAGAGGATTGGGCCAAAAGAAATCTGATGAGGTTCAACAAGGACAAGTGCAGAGTCCTGCACTTAGGATGGAAGAATCCCATGCACTGCTACAGACTAGGGACCGAGTGGCTAGGCAGCAGTTCTGCAGAAAAGGACCTAGAGGTTACAGTGGACAAGAAGCTGGATATGAGTCAACAGTGTGCCCTTGTTGCCAAGAAGGCTAACGGCATTTTGGGCTGTATAAGTAGGGGCATTGCCAGCAGATCGAGGGATCACTCCCCTCTATTCGACATTGGTGAGGCCTCATCTGGAGTAGTGTGTCCAGTTTTGGGCCCCACACTACAAGAAGGATGTGGAAAAATTGGAAAGAGTCCAGTGGAGGGCAACAAAAATGATTAGAGGGCTGGAGCACATGACTTATGAGGAGAGGCTGAGGGAACTGGGATTGTTTAGTCTGCAGAAAAGAAGAATGGGGGGGGATTTGATAGCTGCTTTCAACTACCTGAAAGGGGGTTCCAAAGAGGATGGATCTAGACTGTTCTCAGTGGTACCATGACAGAACAAGGAGTAATGGTCTCAAGTTGCAGTGGGGGAGGGTTTCAGGTTGGATATTAGGAAAAACTTTCTCACTAGGAGGGCGGTGAAGCACTGGAATGGGTTACCTAGGGAGGTGGTGGAATCTCTTTCCTTAGTGGTTTTTAAGGTCAGGCTTGACAAAGCCCTGGCTGGGATGATTTAGTTGGGGATTGGTCCTGGTTTGAGCAGCGGGTTGGACTAGATGACCTCCTGAGGTCCCTTCCAACCCTGATATTCTATGGTTCTGTGATTCTAAGCATGTCAGAGACTCCCCTTGGGATAACAAGCCTGATACATATCAATTTCTTTGTTAAATTGACAAACTCATATAAGCTTGCAGCGTCCAGCGGGCATAACTGGACACTGCAAGACGGAGGTACCTAGGGTTGTGTCTGGGACTGGAGATATTGGCTAGTGTCATTCAGTTGCACAATCCAAGGAGCAGTTTACATGCCAGAGGCTGTGCCTGAACAGCCCAGGAGTGGGGGTTCTCATAGCAGAGCAGGGTAAGGCTGGCTCCCAGAGTCAAGGATTGGAGTGACCTAGCAGATCACTGGTCCAGATAAGACCAAAGAGGAACATCACAGAGGCATGTCAGGGATGAAAAGGGGCATAAACTGGAGCACAGCCAGTGATCCTGGGCAAATGAAATGGATCCTAGAGGGCAATTCCAGCTCGCACAGTTTAATGCAGCCTTGAAGCAGCTCTGACTTGTACCTGGTGCCAAACCAGTCCCAGGCAAATTTTAATATTGGAGAAAGAGGCCGAAGAGTTTTGGAAAGCCATGGATGCACCCCAGCCACGTCAGATGGAGCAGAGGACATACACCAAGATTTTTATCTTAAAGGTCCTTTCAATTTTTTTACAGGAAACATGACATAAATTGTGTAGTTTTCAAGGAAATTGGAAGTGAATTTCTTTGCAGTACCATTGGGCACTGACCTGTATTATGAATATATGTTTGTTTGCCTGAAGGTTTTCAAATGTTGATGGGAAGCAGCAGAACAAAAGCCAAAAGTTGTTTCCTTGTGTGTCTGGTAATCTTATCTGACTTATTGGACACAGTGTACAGCATAGTTAGTAGTGCACTACAGATACATCATATTGCAGACACAGTAATTGCTTATAGCCATGGGTACCAGTAAATACTTGTTACCTTCAGGCTGTTCTCTCTAAGTTTACCTGAAAAAAAGATTCAGGTTACAAGCATTCAACCTGAATTAGTTCAAGCACAGAAGGCTCCTACTTAGAAATAACATTAAAATCTTTGAAATTGTCAATGGTTACATTTTTAACTGTGTTTTTTGTAATGTAAATGTCAGAAAACGACATTTTATTTGAATTTATATTGCTGAAGCATCATGACTATTATCTTAATTGCTTGAGGTGACTGTACAAACAATTCCTGCTATAACTCTAATTCGTAAGACATTAAATTGCATTCAGAGTATGAAACTTCAGTTTTATAAACAGTAATTAGTAACAGTAAACAGCAACACAGGACAATGTTTTAAAGAAAGACATTCACAATAAAATATTTTATAAGTTTTACATCTGAATTCAGCACTTGAAATGAACCCTTTTTATTTACATTGTGAACTCTTCCTTTTATGTATGTTTACAATACTAGACATAATAGACATCCAACACTACACTAATACATTGCAGTTCTGTATTGATGTGTATCAACATAAACTACCAAATAAGGCCCCAATCCTGCAAACATCCACACATGTATTCCTCAATTCAGAATTAATGCAAATCTAGTAATATTCATACAAATATGATTCCATAAATTAGGTGGGATACTGGAAATTTGAAATGATTGGGCACTGTCTCTCACTGCTCAACCTCCTGCCTCCTTCCCTGATTTCTCTTAGATTTAAGTCACTCTGATCTTTTAGTTAATGGGGACACATATCACTGCGTCTCCATCTGCTACCTCTTGGTGAGGCTTCACGCAAATTCTAGAGACCATCTTCCCACTGTCTTCCCCTTCTTGATTCACTGCTGCCTCTATTCATCAGTTCATAGCATATATTGAATTAACCGGTACCCAAACAATACCAGTAAATTCATCACACCCAAAACAAAAACAGAAGGAGAAGCTGAGATTTCTCATGGAACACAATGGTCCATATTCTGTCTTAATTAACACCCCATGCAACTCCACTGAAGCCAATCCCAATTAGGGATTATCAGACCAGTGTGCTAGGTGCTATAAAAGGACAAATGAAGATAGGGGGTAGCATTTTTACAAGTGTCTAAATCCCCAAGGAACCTAAGTCCCATTTTCCAAAAGTGATTTGGGCACTGAGGGGCCTAATTTCATTGAAAGTCTATGGCCATGTCTACACTACAAAATTATGTTGACCTATCTTACGTTGACATACAACCATCACTTAACTCCCTGTGTTGGGGATGTGCGTCCTCACTAGGAGCGCTTGTATAGGTTTTATAGTCAATGCGGGACGTTGTGGGACAGCTCTGAAAGCCAGTAACAATCGATGTAAGCAACACAGTGTCTGCACTGATACTTCATTGACCTAATTACATTGATCATGACTCTACGCTGCTTTGGGAGGTGATTGGTGTAGAGAGGCACTTATGTCAGTGGGAGCCAAATTTAAGTGAAGACACTTCTACAGCTAGGTCAACTCAATGCAGCTTACGTTGACCTAACCATGTAGTGTAGACCAAGCCTATAGGACTTATCCTTCTGTATTACTAAATCTCTTTTGAAAATGGGACATAGGTGTTTCTGAAAAATTACCCAGGTTTGTTATCAAAAGATCTTACAATCTAAGTATCAGATTCAACTCAGCAACCCAGTTCCTGATGCAGCTATGGAATGCTTGACAGACCTTCTTGAGGTTGCAAAGATGGCAATAAGTCATCTAAGTGCTCCCCTGGTGTGCACTGATGTCAATTTAAGAGCACTCTTCTGAGTCTTACCAACTGCCAGCTTTCCTTGGTCTATTGGTGGCATGCTTGAATTGTAAAGAGGCATGGCTGCACTCCAGTAATCCCTGGCTGGCATACTAGATCTTTGGTACCACAGTCCGCTGGTATATGCGCTATGCTGGGGATAGAGATGGGTTTATTCAGGACTCCCTACCTCAGCTGCACCTAACACTTACTGGGTGCTGATGACCATTCAAACCTTCAGTGTATGTGAAGTTATCTTTGCTTTTACATAGTACAAAACTCCTTTTCAATTTCAGGCTGGGAGGAAGGCCAGGAAGACTTTTTTTATGTTCTTGAAATTAATATTTTAAAATACACAATATTTTTATTTATAAAAATACTGTATGTATATGTATTTAAAATCATTAAAAATAATTAGAATGTATTATATTATTTTGATCTTAAAAGTAGTTTATTAATATTATTTAATTAACCCTGATCACACACTGTGTGTTAAATAGATATTAGTACACCCATTTTTCAGAGATAGAAAGTGAAAAGGAACATGTAAATGACTTGTCTAGGGTGATAGAGAGGTCACAATCAGACTGGGATTAGAACTCAGGAGTAGAGCTGGTCAGGAATTTTTTGATGAAATGTGTTTTGCTGGACAATCCTGATTTGTCAAACCCAAACCTTTCCCCAGAAACATGTAGGTTTCAGCAAAGGTTTTGTCAGGAAGGGTTCTTAGATCCAGAATGGAATCGGGGAGGAGGGGGAATGACCAACCAATGTCAGTAGTTAAGGCACTCACCTATGATGGGGGAGTTCAAGACCTTGCTCTGCCTAATTTGGAGGAGGATCTTGAACCCAGGACTCCTACATCCAGGGTGAGTACCCTGGACTAGAGAACCAGTCTCTTCCTCTCTGACCCAGTGAATATACAATTATTTAAACAAGATGTAACAGCTCCACCGCAAGAAATTGACTTTGTAGCCTGGTGGAGACCCAAGTTTAAATCCCTGCTCCAAATCAGACAAAGCAAGGACTTGAACCTTGCTCTCCCACCTCCTTGGGGTGTGCCCTAACTATTCTTTTTTCATGAAATTTTTTGGAAGATCTCAGTTTTATTCCAATACACAATGAAAACAAATATTGAAAACTTGAAATATTTTGCAAAATGGAATTCTTGGTTTCTGGCCAACCCTAAACAGGAGATCCTACTTTCCAATCCTGTGCTCAGACTATGCCTCTCTCAGATTACTATACCACATATCGGGAATACAAATATATGCTTTTGATTTGCACAAATGATTCATCCTAAAACATTATACTCAAACTGTCATATTTAGTTTCTACTGAAAATAATAATAAGGATGGAATAAAGAGCTTATTTTTCCTTTTTGAATAATTATTTTACTGTTGCTGGGGTTCTATTGTAATATTAATTATGCATCAGGGCACCTAGAGCTTTTTATAGGTATGAAATAGAAATAAAAATATCTTTCTCTATACTATATATGATATGTTCTGTGCATTCATTTACATTAACTGGAATCTCTTGTTTAAGATTCCCTGATATGCAAGAATGAAGTTTTAGATAATGAATACAACTTACCAGACTGATGTGCACCAGTAAATAGGTTATACTTGGAAGCACACACTGAGCAGCTCTACAGCTGAAAAACATAATTTGTCTGGCATTTGCTAAACGGATGTTGTCCAGACAGCATCTTCTTTGATGGATCTAACTGGAACATAATTTACAAATTCAGCTAAAACTTGAGAAGAAATTGTGGTAAATGAGGAAAAACATGAAACAGACATAAATTTAAGAAACAGGAAATACATGTTTAACCCAATTAGTGTAGGCACAAAAAGTCTTAGTAATTTATTTTTGGAATACAATTCGTCCTTATTTTAATGTTTTGTGTTACAATTTTGTGCTTGAAATTCCTGACTTCTTATCTAAGGCTCCAGATGCTCTCCTTCCTTGGAAAAAAACTCGCAGGAAAGGAAAACCACTTTTAAAGCTCTATTAGGTTAACCTTCCATTACTTTCTTGGCCTTAGAAGTGTACAGGTGATGCACCCTGCAAGCTGTTTGGATCTGAAGGATCCATGCACACAGAAAAGCTCTGTGACTCCCTGGCCATCCCTGAGGATGATCTTCACCTCAGTTCTGCTCTCTGGGATTCCCTCCCCGCCTAGCTGTAAGGCTCTAAAAACTTGATTCTGCTGGCTGTTATATCTGTGGCTGTGTGATACACCCTTCTCTAAAGTGGGGGAGAAGCTTAACTGTGGAGTTAATACTTTTTCTAGGAGTATTACCTTCCCTGTAGATTTCCAATTGGGAATCTACTTGGTACATGGGGGAGCATGCTGCAGAAACCAGCTGCTCCCTTATTCCCTGCTCTCCTTTGTGACACATGCTAGGTCTGTGGAGATGTTCCCTAAAAGGAAATAGCACACTGTGGTGCCCCTCTCCTTGTTCTCTATTCTAGCAGCAGAAACAAAACAAAAAATTAACTTACATCCCTGCACAAAAAATGAGATTAATTGGAACTCTGAAAACTTTCTTGCCAACAGAAAGATTCTATATCATCCAGAAGACAATTTCCTCTTTGAGATCCTAGTGTTGGACAAATGTGCAGCTTTTCTTACTGCTGTTAGGCCTTATGATGGCTTCATGCATTCACATGACACAATTTATTAAATTATGTCCAAGGCTTCTGCAGAGCTGGTAATGAGAGGTGTACCATCTCCATCTTGATAGCATGGACATCTGTGTCACAATGCCTTAGGATATTCAGGACTCCCTGATGTGGGAGATGAAGGAGGAACATGTCTGGCAGGAAGTTCCCTTCTTGCCTCCCTTGTTTTCTCCAATAAGTCACAGATGCCTTGGAGCTGACTGAAGTACTCACCTGTATTTCCTCCATCTTCTGGGTTTCTGGAATCTGCAGGAAACAGGGCTCCACATGAATGTGCTGGAACTGGGAGCTATTTGTGTGGCTTGCAATGATTTCATCAATTCCAAATCTAACCAAATGTTGACAGACTACAATATGGTACTATTACACCAATTGCCAAGGAGGGGTTTGAGCTATCAGCTATGACATGTAATTATTTTGCTGTGGAAGTGCAGCATTCAGCATCAGATAACTCAAATGGGATCTTCATCCGCCAGGAAGGGACAATCTTTTGACAGAGCCCTTGATAGTAAACTCATCAGCACAAAAGGTCCCTTAGGCACTCAGTCCTTCATTATCTGTTCCATAGGTGGGGCAAGCCCCAAGAAGATTTCCTTGCCACCTTAGAGGGTGCCCATTACCTTCAGGAGCAGGTAGCACCAAGTGTTATCAAAAGACATTTTTTTCCTGAAGTGAAATCAAGAGTTCCTCTATGCATTGCCTCCAATTCCACTGATCCAGAAGACAGTTTGGAAAGTCACACAAGTCAGAGCCATATGATACCCCTGTCCCATGTTCACCAGCTTTGGTTCTCTAATCTTCTGCTCCTATTATCAAATATACAAGTCCTTCTTCCTAGTTTATTAGATCTCTTGTCTCAGGGTGGGGACAAGATTCTCCACAGGGATCCAAAGGCTCTCCAGCCAGCAGCATGGCTGCTGGACTGCTGGGATAACTAGATTGAGATTGAGGTCTTGATTCTAGTAGAAAGCAGGAAGACGTCATCTAGATAAACCTACTCACAATAGAAGAGATTCTCTGTCTACACTGCTTGAAAGGAAGTACTGGGTAGATCCATTTTATTGGTGCATTTGATTTTATTCCATGGAACAATATCACAACCATCACTTATACTGTCCCCTGAATATCCACAATAATATGCTATATTTTATAACAAAAATGTATATTTAATCAAACAATAATATAGAATTATACTTTGTACACTTTTTATTTGATGATCTCAAAGTGATGCACGAGAGGGGTAAATGTTACTAAGTCAATTTTACTGCTGGATAAATTGAAGCATGACTTGCCCAAGGTCATATAGCAAGGTGGTGGCAGAAACAGGAACAGGATCCAAGAGTCCTGAGTTTTGCAGGATCCTCTTCAAAGTAAAATGTGGCAGACCACCCAGCTGCCGGGTTCTTGCCACCTCTGAATATCCACTCAGCTATACTATGCTAGTTTGTGACCTTCACCTCTAGCTGCTGTGGCTTCCCCTGCACCTGTTTGTGACAAATGGTATCCTCTGTTGGCCTCTTAAAATTGAAATCACCACAAGCAGTTGATTAAGAAAGAGCACGAGAAAATGAAACAAATTCAAGAAGTTGAACATGAGGCAAGAAGAGAAATGGTAGAGGGAATTAAGATGGGACTGGGATTAGTGGAGTTAGGCAATACATTCAATTTCTCACACGTGTGGAGAGGAGAGATGGGCCAGGGAGGTTAACAACAATATCAGGGCAACAACTGACAGACTAGTCAGGACTGTCTGAACTCTGATGCAGGTGGTCCAGGCCCCACTAGGACATAATTCTTCATTCTGCTGATGCAGATGCCTCTGTGCCATTGATAAACCTGGCATACCAGCTGCCTGGTACACTCCAACACCAGCAATCTTTATGCTTACGTCAAGTCATGCTTGGCACAAAGTCTGTTAGGGTATTCCAGCTGCTCCAGGAGCTCAGCCTCCTAAGTAGGAAAGTTGATAGGAATTCCCACTCTGGTACTGTCTCTGAACTGCAAACAGGGAAGAAAGACAAGGAGGAGGGCCTGGATCACTATACATTTGTCTAGTGATGCTAAGTTTAGTGCTGGTGGGGCAGGGTTCTATGCAACCATGTAGGGTAGGGCTAGCACCGATCAGGCTGATATATTTGCCTTTTTGATTCACTGTACACTATAGGCCAATGGGAGTGCAGAGCCGGTGTTCGGGGCGGGGGCAGCGCCATGGCCCCCCCGGCCTAGAAGCTGGACCCGTTACTGGCTGCTTCCGGGGCGCCGCGTGGTGTCGAAACAGGTAGGCACTAGCCTGCCTTAGCTGGGCAGCACCACTGATGGGACTTTTAACATCCCGGTCGGTGGTGCTGACCAGAGTGACCAGTGCCTGACATGCCACGACCCAGTACTGAGTCACGACCCGAAGTTTGACAAATGCTGTTCTAGTGCCCTTTCAAAGCAGATGTCATTTATGGGTATGCACTGCTGGAAAGGTTTTCCCTGTCAACAATCACAAGTTGCATACTATAGCAGGGAATGCCTCTTTTTTGCCAGTTCCCTCCTCTTTGAAGATGTATGTCTTTGAGGACCATAATTGTGGTTGGATAAGTTATGTCTGGGTTTGGTCCATCACAAATTCAGCAATCAAATACCCAGCATAATTATATGGCTCATAAGATGCTTAGTTAATGACATCATCAGCTGAGTGGTGGCTGTTGCTGATCTTTTCTGTGCCTATTAAATTCAGGACTTTCTTCAGCTGGTAAGCAAGCAGTCAGATGTCATTTGATATAGACTAAGACGTTACTAATCATTAGCTCCATAAACTCCATAACTTCAGTTCTACCCTTTGAGAGAAAACACTCCATCAGCTATGCCTTTTTATTCTTTTGTTGCACATTGTTACTAATCCTTTTCAAAGACAATAGCCACTTTTATTTCATTTCTTTAAACCAGCTCAGATGCATTGTGTGCCTAATCCCAAGCCTTCAAAGGCATTTCCTGTATTTTCAGTGGGAAGCAATGACATATGCTGTATACTTAATACACTCAAAAGGCTTCCTGGACTTTTTGTGTGTCCTTAATGTAATTGATAAAGAAGCAGTCAGCTTTGATGTGTGGAAAATTAGTCATATGTCTGTTTTATGCTTTTAAGCACTCCTGCTAGTTTGGTGTTGGTCTCTGATTAGCTCTCTTTTCATTTCCATGGTTACTAGTAGTCACCAGAGTTCTGCTAACCCCAAAAGACATACTGATTATTCCTTTTTTCCCAAGAGTAGCACAAAAGTAAAAGATTACTTTAAAATGACAATTAGGCTCCCCACATTATCATATGGGTAGATTATTTCTATATTGGTTGATTTTTCTCTACAACAACAGCGGTAGTCAATAAGGTATTTTTTTCCATCTTCTATACTCAGAATTATACTCTGAGTCAACTTCTTTGTAAAGCTGAATTTCTGTTCCATTACCCTTGAAGGTTAAAACTGTTATTTCTGACTCTTATTTTTTAATTTGGAGCGAATTTTGCAGTAGCTATATTAGATGCCAGGTGTAGAACAAACAATGTAGGATCAGATCCATTTTATAATACATCTCTGTATTAAGCATTAATAAAAGACAGTAATAATAATAAAACTGGCAAAAACCCTAACTTGCCAAAGACAATAGACAAGTAAATGAGAAAGTCAGGCTTAGAATTTAGGAGCTCCTGATTCCCTGTTCTGTGCTCAAAGCATTAGATCACTTTCTCATAAGACAGGTTTCAGAGTAGCAGCCGTGTTAGTCTGTATCCGCAAAAAGAAGAACAGGAGTACTTGTGGCACCTTAGAGACTAACAAATTTATTAGAGCATAAGCTTTCGTGGACTACAGCCCACTTCTTCGGATGCATATAGAAGATCCGAAGAAGTGGGCTGTAGTCCACGAAAGCTTATGCTCTAATAAATTTGTTAGTCTCTAAGGTGCCACAAGTACTCCTGTTCTTCTTTTCTCATAAGAGACTGTCACAGGGTGAGCAGGCCCTTAAGGGTTTCAAGTTTCATCTCTGACCAGTGCCTGCATTCCCCCCCACAGGTATGAGTGAGAGCCAGGCCTGCTAAGAGATATAACTCGATAGGTGAAGGGAGTTGGTATGAGCAGATTAGTGCTGGGAAGTTTTCTGGAGACAAGGGTTGAGGCAGGAGCTGGTATGGGACTCTACTAAAGGAATGAGGGAATGAGTTATGTGGCAGCAGGCTGCTGGGATCACCCCCAGGTATAGGGTTGCCAAATTTCTACTTGCACAAAACTGAACACCCTTACCCCACCCCTCCTCCTCTGAGGCCCCGCCCCCACTCCAAGGCCCTGCTCCTCACCCACTCCATCCCCCCCTCCCTCTGTCGCTCACTCTCCCCACCCTCACTCACTCGCTCATTTTCACCGGGCTGGCTCAGGGGGTTCGGGTGTGGGAAGGGGTGAGGGCTCCGGCTGGGGGTGCAGGCTCCGGGGTGGGGCTAGAAATGAGTTCAGGGTGTGGGAGGGGACTCCAGGCTGGGGGGTGGAGCCAAGGGGTTCCGAGTATGGGAGGGGGCTCCGGGTTGAGGCAGGAGTTTGGGGTGTGGGAGGGGTTATGGTCTCTGGGCTGGGGTGCGGGTTCTGGGGTGTAGCCAGAAATGAGGGGTTCAAGGTGCAGGAGGGGGCTCTGGGATGGGGGTTGGGGTGCGGGAGGAGGTGAGGGCTCCAGCTGGAGGTGTGGGCTCTGGTGTGGGGCTGGTGATAAGGGATTTGGGTTGCAGGAGGGGGCTCTGGGCTGGGGCACGGGGTTGGGGTACAGATGGGTGTGGGGGTTCCGGCTGGGTGTGCAGACTCTGGGGTGGAGCTGGGGATGAGGAGTTTGGGGTGCAGGAGGGTGCTCTGGGCTGGGATCAAGGGGTTCAGAGGCAGGAAGGGGATCAGGGCTGGGGCAGGGGCTTGGGGCATGGGAGAGGGTCTGGGGTGCTGGTTCCAGGCGGTGCTTACCTCAGTCAGCTCCCAGAAGCAGTGGCATGTCCCCTCTCCGGCTCCTACGTGGAGGCGCGGCCAGGCAGCTCTATGCGCTGCTCCATCTGCAGGTGCCACCCCCACAGCTCCCATTTGTTCTTGGCGGGCCCGGCTCGCTGTTCTCCGCCGGCGGTGGGCACCTGTGGCTCCTGCCCGGGCCGCTGTGGGGAGAGGGGCGCGGGCGGAGTCTGCGCCCGCCTCAGCATCGCCAGCCTCGAGCCCTCAGAAGTCCCCAGCTGGGCTCCCACAGGACGCGACCGAGTGGTTGCAGCACGGCTTTGCCGTGTGTCTGGCAGCCGTGTCCTGTTGCCGCAGGTTTAGGCTCAGACGCGGGAGGCTCCCCCGGAACCGCTGGCGTTGGAGGAAAACCCCCAAAAGCCCAAGACCGGCGATGAGCTCACACCAGGGTTAGGCGGGCAGCAGGCTGCTCCCTGTAAGTCATGCAAAGCTGGACCCCCGCCCCCCCGGCCCCAAGGCTTGTAGGGCTGCTCCAGATTGAGAGACGTCCATATACATTTTCCCCATCTGGTTAACGCACAGACCCAGCAGTTTAACAACATACATAACGTACAGAGGAAACTTGTAATATAGCTTCTTCATACAAATATCACAGTGCTCTCCAGGGAGGGAGGATAAATGGATAATGCCTTTGAGGCTGGCACAGTGACTCTCTGGGCATGTCTACACTACAAGCTTAAGTTGAGTTACAGCCACTGCAGTAATTACTGTGGTTTTTCAGGTCCACACTAGCCTCCTTCTGTCGGTGGAGCATGTCTCTACTCTACCAGGAGTATTTGCAGCAACTTAAGAGGGGCAGTGTGGGGGGCTGAGAGCATAGGCTCTCATCTCCTGGTGGAGCTTCCTGCTGGAAGTCTGACTGCTGCTCAGGCTCCCCACTCCCCGCAGAGATCCCTGCTGCCACCTTGCTCCTGGCTTTGAGCCCAGGCGGCAGCTGCACTCCAGCTGCAGCCCCCACAACTGCCCCAGGGTTGGGGGAGGTCAGAGCAGGGAGCCTGTTAGCTTTTCTTGTCATTTTCACAGCTCCAGTGCAGAGCTGTGAAATTGTCAAGAATGACAGCCAATGTAAGTAACATAGCATCTACAACGGGGTGGCCAACCTGTGGCTCCAGAGCTACATGCGGCTCTTCAGAAGTTAATATGCGGCTCCTTGTATAAGCACCGACTCTGGGGCTGGAGCTACAGGCGCCAACTTTCCATGTGCTGGGGGATGCTCACTGCTCAACCCCTGGCTCTGCCACAGGCCCTGCCCCTACTCCACCCTTTCCCACCCTCTGAGCCTGCTATGCCCTCGCTCCTCCCCCTCCCCCCAGAGCTTCCTGCACACCACAAAACAGCTGATCGGGAGGCAGGGGGAGGCGCTGATTGGCGGGACTGCCGGTGGGCAGGAGGCACTGGGAGTGGGGGGCAGAGGGGAGCTGATGGGGGGCTGCTGATGTGTTACTGTGGCTCTTTGGCAATGTACATTGGTAAATTCTGGCTCCTTCTCAGGCTCAGGTTGGCCACCCGAGTCTACATGGATGCTACATCCTCCTAACTACACCTACCAGGGCCTGCCTTAGGGAAAATGGCACCCTGGGCGAACTGGGCTTCCCCACATCACTTTTGGGCCCTGCTACCTCCCCCAGCATTTAATTTGTATTGAAAGAGATGCCAGAGCTCAGCCTCGGCACAAATTAAGCACTGACAGGGCGGCCTGATACTGGCAGTTGCTGGTTGCATAGGCGCCGACTCTGTGGGTGCTCCGGGGCTGGAGCACCTACGGGGAAAAATTGGTGGGTGCTCTGCACCCACCAGCAGCTCTCCACCCCGCCCCAGCTCACCTCCATCTCTGCCTCCTTCCCTGAGTGCATCACATCCCTGCTTCTCCCCCTAGCTCCAAGCGCTGGGCGGAAGGGGGGAAGAGTGAACGTGGCATGCTCTGGGAAGAGGCGGGGCCAGAGCGGGGATTTGGGGAAGGAATCCAATAGGGGCAGGGAGGGGGCGGAGTTGGGGTGGGGACTTTGTGGAAGGGCTTGGGATAGGGGTGGGGCAGAGGCGGGTGGGGCAGGGGTGGAGTCGTGGCAGGGCCAGGAGCGAGCACCCACCGGTGTCAGGAAAAGTTGGCGCCTATGGCTGGCTGGGCACCTAGCTCTGAAGGCAACACCACTGCCAGCAGCGGCAGTGCAAAAGTAAGGGTGGCATGATATATGGTGTATTGCCACCCTTCTGTGCTGCTGCTGTGGCTTCTGGTGCCTGATGCTCAGCATGTGGCTCAAGGCGGGTTTTGCGCTTGTGAGGCCCTGAAACGTAAACCTTTGCAACATCAGCCCTTTCCTTGCCAGACTCTGAACAGGGCCTGCCTCTTGCTCACAGCTTAACTTTGCTTTATGTTAACAAAGTCTTGACCATTACTTTAGTCACACGGGTGCTGCATCTTGCCAGAGCCCACAGTCCTCCTGGAGCCCTCTGGCCACTCCTGGCTCACCTGGGGTGTCATTTCAGATTTTTGGGGACAGGGGGTAGGAGGAAACTTTAGCCATGATTCCAGGGACTACTTAGGCACCTGAAAACTCTATAGAGTTTTTGCAGATAATAACTTCGGAATTAGCTGACAGGAGCACTGTACCTAATTGTTATATAAAGAAAGAAAAAATATCTACAAACTCCAATTAAAGCCACGTTTAAAGTTTATATGTAAATTTAGAACAATCAGGAGATAATACAGCAAGATACTCCCAATCCCAAGCTTTGAGGTATGAGTTCTGGAACTTTAACACAGATATCAGAAACACACATCTGATATTTTGTACACTATCTTTAGTAGAGATAAATAAAAATTAATAAAATCTGCTTACTTTCTCTAAAAGACACACACTGTTTTACTGCCATTAACTACTCTATTTTAGTCAATTGTTTTTCACTAAAAACATAATTTTAACGTATGTGATTAAGGTTTTTTCTCTTTTAATAAGAAAGGGAATTTATTTTTCTAATTATTTTGGCATTTATGTTTACCGATCACAATAATGTATGCGACTCACTAACATTTGACTTCATCATTGCTATTGGTATCATAGTTGGAACTGCATTTATTTTCATGCAAATTTTAAGTTATTTTACAGATCTAACTAAAAATACAATTTGAAAATAAGCAACCTTCATTTGTCCAGTGTCTAAAGTTATGTGTTTAGCTAATGGTTTTTGAAACTGGCACTGCTAAGGCTAGTACAAGCTAAAGTTACATTCTAGGAGGATACTATTATTTGATTGTAGCACTTTAAATAATGAATGACAAAGCACAATATGATAATGATAATTACTCCAGCCAGGACAGGTTAGGCATTTTAAAACTCACTACTCAAAGAATTAAATGTAAGCATAAGAGAGAAATAAAATTATGAAATGCACAGACCAGTCAAAACACTGAACTAACAGCATTTGAAAGAATAAAATTACAGAGAATATATGTGCATTGCAGGAAGTACCAACAAGTAACAACAACAACAGAAATATGTGTTGGGGGTGAAAGAGACAGCGTGTATAAGCTAGGGAACTGTGTGAGCTCCGGGAGTGTGTGGGCTGTGGGAGTGTGTGAGAGGCCACATGCTGCCCCCTTAAGAGAGCAGCACTCACCAGTCTGAAGGAAAGCTAATTCAGACACAGCAGTAGCCACCAGCAACTCTGTCCCACTTTTGGTGAGCCCTGCCCACACACCCCCACCCCGCTCTGCAGTGATGGGGTACATGGGCAGCGGGAGCAGGGGACACCCTGACATCAGTGGTGCCCTTCCCCCCCACAGCAGATTGGAAGCTCCCAGGAGCAAATGGCCAGGGGCAGCTCAAAGACAGTGGGCAGGATTCGTGGGGCTGCAGACGCCAGCAGGAGGAGGGGCACCCCTACTCCGGAGGTGCCCCATTTATAACAGTGCCCCTAGCCTTCACACAGTTAGCCCCTGCTTAAGGCTGGCCTGACACCTACATAAGCCCTATGCATCTTGTGCGGGTGGAGTTATTATGTGGGTGTAGTAGGGCACTTACATTGGTGGGAGCAAGGCTATAGTATAGACACTGACATCATTAGGTTCACATAAGCTGCCTTACATCGACCTAACACTGTAGTATAGACCAGGCCTCAGGCAGACTGAATTGGGGTAAACATTCAAATTGAAAGGAAATATAAAGGGAAAGTTAATGCATCACCTTCAGATTTGCAAATAAATGCTTTAGATCAGAGGTTAATTATGCTGAAAGGTGAATGAAAGGTAAGGTGGCCAGGGAAAACTTTGTAATGAGTAAGAGGACTTTAAGGAGAGAGCAGGATGAAAAAAAGAAGTCTCAGTGCTCAGAAAAGAGAGAAGGTGCTCCAGATAGGATAACAAAATGGGAAATGTGGCAGCTCAGAGGGGTGCACTAGATAGCATGATTTCTTTGTCCCTTTTCTTTCTCCCCTATTGCAGAATAGTTGTAGTGGAACTCAGAAGAGTGAAGAAATAAGAAGGTGTGAGGTCACAAGTAGAGTGGCAAGAGTCCACAAAGGGTTTTTGAAAACTAGGATATGTCTACACTGCAATAGACACCCACAGCTAGCCCATGCTGGCTGGCTCAGGCTAAACGGCTGTTTAATTGCAACGTAGACGTTCAGATTTGGGACCCTTACACCACCACTACAGCTATTCCATAAAAGGGCCATTTGGATTTGAATAAGAGATAATAAGTAGGGAGTCAGTGAAGGTGAGTGGGATGAGTATAGCCCTGCTTTCCGGAGAGAATGTGAGTAATCTGTCTCTTGTTTTTTCATCTGAAACTTAGAAAGTAACAGGCTTAAAATATCCACTCTTGCAATTATTTTTATTATTATTATGACATGATCAGTGCATGTATAAAGATTTCAACAGAGGAAATACTGAGATAAGGAAAACTTCAGACAGCAAGGCTGGAAATTTTGAGGCAGTGTTGGCTCCCTACTTGGAGTGCCTATCAATAGCCTGACCATAGTATTCAATGATACACAGATGAGGCACGTTAGGTTAAATAGGCATTTTGCACCACTTTTGCTTTTACTATTTATCTTTCCTTTCAAAGCTGCTACTTAGTAGTTGTTTAGATTAATTGAATCATCACATTCTTGACCTCTTAAACTACTTATTCTATATTTTTATATACCATATCACCTTCTTGTGCAGTGTGGAAAAACAAATATTAATTGTTTATTTCCACATAACATGCCGTACACAGGACCATGTTTTGCTTTAAATTATCCTTGTAATTTTGAGCAGGACCTCACTGTCTTCAAGGTATGATTTGTAGAGGAATGTGTTATCAAGTGGAAAATCACTTGTGAATGGGAAAGTAGTAAATAGGGTACTATAAAACAAAATTTAAAAAATGGATTTCCAGCCATTGCACAGTACTTTTATGTATCCCTTGTAATCAAATTATTTTTTCCAGTTATCCAAACATCACTTCTTACAAACTGAAAATATGGTGCAAATTACTTGACAATTGGAATGAAGCTAATCCACATTTTATAACCAGGTACCATTGTAACACTTGCTAAACTTGAAGTACAGCGAATTTATCAATCTTACTAGTACAAAGCAATTTATTATTCTTGAAAAACCAAATCATTTGCCTTACTTGTTCCTTTCATTTATTGCAGCTAGCCCTTGTTAAATAGATGTTTCCTGCCCCGAAGTGCTTACAATCTAATATTAAGAAAAGACACTAGTCGGTTTAACAAATAATAAGAAGCAGAAGGGGTGATGATAGTGATATGGTCATTCATGAACATGGGCTTGATTGAGCACAACTTGTTGCTTCTGATTCAGTTAACTGTGTGTGTGTGTGTGTGTACACACACATACACACACACACACACACACACACACACACACACACACACAGGGATTTAAAACTACTTGTGCCCTTAGTAAAAATGGCACTGCCTCACTGGGGAGGAAGAATGTCCTTAATAAAGATTACTGATTTTTCCTATTGTTTCCAGTCAGACTGAAACTTCCCCATCTTCAGGGAGATCAGGGCCCTCTTTTCTAAAACCTTTACAACATTTCTTAATCTTCAAATTTTCCAACATATGGCATGTTCCATATGCATGGGAGGAAAAATGACTGAAATATAGAACATACGTATGTTGTGCATTATACTATCATTTATAGATAATGTCTTTTCACTGTAAATATTCTTTGTAAAGATATTTTCTCAGTGTGAATTAAATCATTTTTTTAAAAGATAACCCCAAGAATTAATTTTTTTCTACCATGTATAATAATAAATTCCCATATGGTTCATTTGAATGTTGGACTTTCTGATCTCTAGTCCAGGTTGCTCTTAATTGAGCTGCAGTAAGAACTCTTTGCAGCTATGTGGAGAAGCCACTTTATCTTACATCTCCTTGCTAGACAGCAGTAGAATACTGTGAATTGAGACTTTAGGGTTCTATTCTCAGCCATGGGATATGGAGTATTGTCTAGTGATTAGATCAGTGGTAAGTGACACACCGATTTGACAGTTCTTTCTGACAGGAAGTATGGAGAACACTGGGATCTATTCTTGGTTTTGTTAGCCATGGCTTTCTGTGACCATTCAATTATTTTCTTTGTAAAATGAGGTAGTTGATACTTGACTGGTTAAGGTATGGATATGAAGAATTGCTCAATAATAAGATCTTAAGTGCTGTTTATATTTGTGCAGTGAATGGAATAGGTGAGATGGTACTGAACACTTGAATAGCAGTAGCAACAAGGAGTCTGGTGGCACCTTAAAGACTAACAGACTCCTTGTTGTTTTTGTAGATACAGACTAACACGGCTACCCCCTGATACTTGAATAGCAGTAGTTTCTTCTTGTTCCCCAATAGTTTACTTAAGTTTAAATAGGTTTTTTCTATTACTACTGTTCAACTGGGAAAACTTGCTTTAATACACTTAAAGTAGCTGGCCTATCTGTATTGCCAGTTGGCCTTGCCAATGCTTATCACAGAACTCCAACAAAGAAATCGCTTCCTACCGCAGTTTGCTAGAGCCCAGTTCTGTTGACCTGCAGAGCATGAGACAAAACTTGCTTGTTTGCACAAGTTATTTTAGGGGGTGAGTAAGTGCGGAGAAGTTATGATGGAGGCCAGGAGGAAGACTTTGGCTGTGGAAGAGAGGTCTTTAATTTTTTTGTTAAGGTTTCTTACTTAGTGCTGCCCATATTACATTAAAATTTGTACTTTTATGTATGTAATGCATCTAGAGTTTAATAAGGGGTCTATGAAATCTAAATTAACACACCTTAAAGGAGGAGACCTGGGAAATGGTCAGTATAGTGCTAGGGTAAAGCAAATGTTTCCATTGCACAAAGTGTAATGAGAATCCTGATCTTTTTCTTACTAAACAGTAGAAAAAAAATTGTTTAAGGGTCTAGAGCTGTGTTGTGTTTGTGTTTTGTCTTATTACTTAAGTAACCCTTGTGGTAACATAGAGAAAGTTAGACAATTAATAGTAAATAAGGCTGCATGTCTGTCACAGAGGTCACGGTAGCCCCTGGGCCAGCAGCAGTTTGGGTGTGTGGGGAGGGAGATCAGGGCTGGGGCAGGAGTGCGTGGCGATGCTTACCTGGGGGGACTCTCCGGCTCCCACTGGCATGTCCCTGCAACTCCTAGGCAGAGTGGCTGGGGGCTCCATGCACTGCCCGCGCCTGCTGGTGCCACCACTGCAGCTCCCATTGGCTGTGGTTCCTTGCCAATCAGGGCTGTGGTTCCCGGCCAATCAGAGCTGCGGAGCTGGTGCTTGTGGCGGGAGCAGTGCACGGAGCTCCCCGGCCACCTCTCTCCCTAGGAGCTACAGGGACATGCTGGTCAGAGCCTGGTAGGGAGCTTGCCAGCCCCGCCAACCCCTCTCCCTCCAGCACCAGCGGGGGTCCTGGGCCACCACCCTCCAGCACCCACAGTGCCTCCACCCTCCCCCAAGCACCCATGGTCCCCCGGCCCAAATTTTAGATAGGGGTATATAATAAAAGTCATGGATAGGTCATGGGCCATGAATTTTTGTTTACTGCCCATGACCTGTCCATGACTTTTACTAAAAATACCCATGACTAAAATGTAGCCTTAATAGTAAAGAATTAATTTAACAACCATAAAATAAAACATCACTGAGGGGGTTTCTGTCAAAGGTGTGCTGCTAACAAAATAGAAAATAATAAATTTGTAGTGAGTTATGGTTTGCTTCTCTTGCTCAAAGATATAATTCTATATTTCTCTTGCATTTAGAAAGATCCTTTCCTACCCTTTGTGGGTAAAAACCCAGAGGCCAGAGAAAGTCAGGCAAAGCTTTTCAGGGTCCTATCAGCTTATGCAAAATACAATTCTCAAATAGGCTACAGTCAAGGTGAGTTGATTGTGGCTACCTCACTATAACTACTTCTTCATTTATAATAATACTTGTAAATATGAAGCTTAGAAGATATGAAAAAAGAAGTATGATGGGCCTTAAACTCCTATGGAGGGATGCAGAGAACTTTGAGGTGTGTTGGGGAAGAAATCTTTATCACCTTTAACAGCAAGTCTATATGATATGTAAGCTAAGCTTACTATTTGGTCACCTTTCTTATAATAAATCTCTTTCATGTGTGCTAAGTAGAACAGAAGGGGGCAGAGTTGTATAAGTATAGTCACTCATGTATGATTGTGTTTTAAATAGTAGGAACCTATACTAGAAAAGTAAGTGAAAAATGATTTGTGTAAAAGATTTGATAGTGAAAATTCAAGTTAATGTTCATTTAACTTTTTGATTTGGGGGCTTGTACCACTTCTATTATTTGGCAACTGCTTATCTGTTCTTTATATGTATGTCCTTTTATGTATTGTTGCTATGCTACTGATGAACATGTGTGAAGAAGATGCTTTCTGGGCCCTAGTAGAACTGCTAGAAAAAATTAAGTACTTAGATGGACTATTCAGTTATTCTCTTGATAAGTACATTGTCATTTTCACTAGTGAGTCTAATCTGTTGATTCAGTATATTTGCATTTAAAATTTGACTTCAAATTGCAATCCCTATATTCATTATACAACACTTCTATTTGGCACTTAATTTATTTTATTTATGTACTTAGATTTAAAATAATAGACTCCTATTGAATGCTCTAGGCACTCTAATACTAATAATAAATCTAATACTAATACATCATTAATTATGCAATAAAATACCAGCAATATTAAAGTAACTGTAAAACATACACCGGAAGTCGTATTCTTCATGAAAGCTTTGCTGAAGTGAAGGTAACAATTACTTATATAGGTCCTGATCCAAAGCCAACTGAAGTCAATGTGAGTCTTTTTGTTGACTTCAGCGGTATTTGGATCTGCAGGGCTATAGGTGTGCATAGTGCTTTCCAAAACAAAGACAGAGTCTCTTCCCCAAACAGTTTAAAGTAACAAGAAGAAGGGATGACAGCGAAGGACTGGTGGATAGAAGACAAAGATGTAGACAATAAGTCCTGTGGTTGCTTGGAAGAATGTGCATGTCTTGACAACTGTAGCTTCCTGAAAAGGCAACAACATACATGTTTGTAGTAGTTTGGTATTTTTATTGAATGGAGCATAAATACTATGAGAACAATCTTCATGTCATCGGACATAAATTTATGAATGGTATTAGTAATTCAAGAGTAGTTATCAATTGATATTGACTAGCAATCCTTAGTCTCCCGTCTAACACATAGTTTCTCAACCTGTGTGGTCTATGGATTTTATTTTTGTCTGCAGAGAGCAGGTGAGTTACATGGTACTTCTCTTCCTTGTTTTCAGCTGCTTTTACAGGTGTCCAGGCTTCTTTATAATGAAGAGCCTGGACACTCCATTCTGTCTGCCTCCACTATGGGTGGAAGCTACAAGAGGAAGAGAAAATGAAACAGGAACTGCCTTCAGGAACAGGAGCCACAATGGGGACAGGAGCTGCCTGCAGAGAAAAGGGGACCAGTCAGGAGACTAGGGGAAAAGAGAGTCTGGGTTCCATGTGTTGTGGTGAGGGACACAGAGACAGGAAAAGGTATGAACAGATCAGATGGAAAGGGTGGGAGAAGAGATGACTATTTCCTTTTCCCTAAAAGGACACAACACTACATTAAAGATAGTTAATAATAGCTGGAAACATTACAAAAAACTTTCAGTATAGATAAGGTTCTAATACTTAATTATATAAAGTTAAATACTATATTTCAACCCCCTGAGAAATGGGAGGCCTCCAAAGATCACTTGCTTATTTAATGACTACTGAAAAGCTAATGAGTAACTCTAGAGGATCCAAAGTCAAAATTTCAAAACTATATTCTGAAACTCAAACTTGATATAGAAGACAAATGTGAATAAATGAGGAAAGGCTTTAGATAAATTATTTTAGAGCACTGACCATTTATTTGGCATAGGATAATTTTCTCCTCCATATGTGTTTACAGTAAAAGAAATACGTTAATTCAGTGGTTAGTGATACCCTCATTTAAGGAAAATCTACAAAGATGCATCGGTTGACAGCTGAATCGAATGTGGAATGAAAGGTACTTTTATCTATATTAGGTTGAAATACTCCAGAGTACAGATATGTTGATCAAGAATTTGAAATCTTATAATAGATAAAACAAAAATGAAATTACCAGTGGATCCTTTGATTCTGTTTTTGGGGCACTCAGAGAAAGAGATATCCATTGGATAATACAAAATTCTGATAGCATCAAGGTGTACTCTTGCAGAATTTTAGAAAAAGAGGAAGCCCCTGATAACCTCTTGTTTCAGAAGAGGTTGACATATTCTTATAATGGAAAAAGCTTATAGGTGATCTGAAACAAGGGGCTAGTAGCCTTTCTCAGATTAAGCTGCCATTTCTGGAATATAAAAAAAGACAATACAAAATAAATAGACCTGGGAAATACAGGTTGCTATTTGTCATGCATATTCAGGTCACAAATCATCTGGCTTGCGATTTTTTTAATGCACATTCATGGCTACCCCTGCAACCAGTTAAAATTCATGCATGAATCATGTGACATGCTCATTTTTACAAGAGATCAAATCTTGAAATGGTACTAACTGCTGTTTGTCACTTACTGGCCACCTTTATAGTCTCTTATTAAAAATACAAAATGTAAGGCACTGTTTTTTTTCCTGTTAAGGATTTGTCTGTTTAAGGTCAAGTACACTCAGAAGTACTGTTAAAATGCCTCTAATTTATACTTTTTTTTTCTTACTCGCGTTCAGTTGCATACTAAAATCTTTCAGCTACTACTTAAACATAGCATGCCTAAATTACGGCAGCATCTTGTAAGTATGACTTCAGTTAGGGCTACTTACATATTTAATTATAAATATAAACCAATCAGTTAACTTTTATGATTTAGACTAAAAGTGTTAGCATAATAAGAAAAAGGTCACAATATTTGCTAGCCATTTATCTTATTTTGGGAAATATGATAGAAGAAAGAGAACTGGGTGAGCAAAATGTCTTTGTTGGCGCTGATGTGTTCCCTTTGAATCTCTTGACCTCTCTCCAAACTATTTAACAGTGAACATCTCCAACTTACTGATTTAGTATTTGGAAAAACCCACAAAGGTCTGATCTTTGAGGCTGGGTTGAATGGTAACAGATATATGAAGATGCATCCTATATGTTTGTTAGCAGTAACGTTACTTCTAGAAAGCTGCTAGACCACTGGAAGCACCGTTGATCAGTACCGTTTTAAAAACAAATTTAACAGTTACTTGTTAAATATGCAGGAATGCTGATATCTTTATTATTTGTTTTCATAACATAAGAATAATCTAATAATTAATGCATTAAAATACATGACAATTACAAAACCAGAACAGTAATGTCTGATTCTGTAACCTCTACTTACACATAAGTAGTCTCATTGAATTCAATGGGATTGCTGGCACAAGTACAACTTGTGAATAAAGGGTGTAGAACCGGGCTCTGAACTTACATCAAACATGACCATATTTTAAAAATATATACTGATTCTCATTTAAAAGGAATGATACTCTCTGTGTTTGTTAGTTTACTCAGGCTCGTTTGTTAGTTTACTCAGGCTTGGTACCTGAGCCAATTATTTATATTGTTTAATAATTTATGTGTATTCTATTTTAGAAGGATCAATCTAAAATCAACAAAAAGGATCAACAAAACTTATCCTTGTTTATGAATAAATGTATGCTATGGGTTTCCTACTAGAAATGTTACAGAATCCAAAGGAATGCTGCCATTCTATATCCCATTAATATCTTTAAATAACTGTATGAAGGATTCTGTTGAATGATTATATGTAGTACAACTATTTGATTTCTTTGTAAGGTTATAATTGAATCTATACTATTCTACTACCAGTCACTTCAATCCCAGAAAGAAAGAGGGGAGTTTCTAAGGCAAGATTGTATATAGCCTGTTTTGGGAAAGAACCCATGATTGATTATTCTTAATAAACATTATAGGTGTGGCAAATCAAGTGTGCCATTATTTGTAAGAGCTACAAGAGTAAAATTAAGCATTCATGTAAGGGTTTGCAGCATCAAGACCTATTTGTTTCACACTCAACTGTACTTACCTACTGTAATTCCATTTGTCTAAAGTGTGTATAGTTATGCTTAACTTGCAAACACCCACGAAAGCTTATGCTCCAATACGTCTCTTGGTCTATAAGGTGCCACAGGACTCTTTGTTGCTTCTTATAATTCTTAACTAGAGACTTGGTTTTAAACCTCATGAGAACTATCACACAACTCCATTGTCACATTGCATTGGCTTTTTAAAAAAACAATACTACCTTTGTTGGATTTATAATATAGAATTGCAGACAGATTGGTTTTCAAATATTGTGAAAAAAGTGAGTCCCTTTAATGCTTGGTGACAGATATACCTTTAAAATACATTGATGTAATCATTCATTTCTAAAATCTCTCTTCATTCCCAGCTGAACCTCACCTGTTGTCTGGGTTCCACTATGCTCTCTGCACTAAAGGCATGTCCCCTTCTGAGGAACTCCCTTCTCCCTAACTATTAGAATTACACACCTCATCCTGGTCCTAAAGTCTACTGGCTGGTATAAATTATAGTAGGGCTGCAGCTGCACTAAATATTTAGCATTTTCCACATGCTTTGAGCTATGAGAACTTAAGACTTTCTAGTGATTCATACAGTGTGTGTGGTGTGGTAAACCATACTTTTAACAGAAAGCTATAAACCTAACATGCAGTATTATGAGCCTGTGCGACAATTTATATTTCCTAATTTGTGTGCAGGATCCCTATATAGGCTAGTGATTAATGTTCTTGAAATCCATAGAGTAAGGGTGGACTTCTTAGTAATGTTACCAAGATGAAATGCCTTTAGATTGAGCCACTTTTACCTCCAGCTAGAGTAGAAAGAGGTAGACATTTTCTAAAGAGGTTCACTAACATTAAAACTCCATATGATGCCATACTATAGAAATATTATATCAGGAATTCAAAATAGTCAATGCTGATTTATATCTCAACAAAGGATCCCCTCTGTGGTATAGTTTTTTTTATTAAAATTGTGAACCATGTCAGGTGAAATGACATCCTGGGACAGTAAGGGATGTGGACTTTAAGGGATTTGTATGAACCTTCAGCAAATGAGACACAAATTCTAACTAACAGAAACACTGATATAAAACTGCTGTCAGTTCAGACACTTATATCTGTGGCTAGTGGGCTGGTATTATGCACTTTTTGCAAGCAATTTCAACTACATCATCTCATCAAGCAATGCTACCTGTATTAATAAGTCTGATTTCATACTGGTTTTACATTGTATAACTCCTCTGATTTCTGTAGTTACTCTTCCTAAAATATTGCTCACTATTGTATCTTATATCCTCTTAAAGGCAAAACTGGATGACATAGCTTTTTGCAAAATGGCTATTCAAATGGCAGGAGCTAACTGAATGCAAATTCAAAAGGTGCGAAGTGGAAGAAAATAAGACAGTCCTCACATATTAGAACAGAAACAAATAAGTTTAGTTTAAATTGTTGTATAGAATGTTTTGGAAACCACTATCTATAGTACATCTGTGCGATGATATAAAACAAAATGGAGACCCGTCACGAATGCTACGATAAGTACGCTGTGTATTCTGTGGTCACAGAATTCATTCTGCTGCAGAACTGAGCTTCAGAATCTATTGGTTTTTGTTGTTCTTAATTGTAAAGATAACCTTGAAAATCTGACCTAAGTGTAAACTGATGCAGTGTGGTCTTCCTGAATGCCAGCAACTTAAAACAAACACTCTGAGATATGAACCTCTCCCATTCATTTGTGTGTTAACGCTGAACTATAAAGGTGACAATTTGCATGCCAACATTCTCACTTTAAATCTTTTTTAGCAAAACCATCCAGCTAAGATTTCAAATTGTCTCACCCCTCTGTTCTTTTCCCACCTCCAAAACCTCCTGCCTCCCCTTTGACCATTTCTACAGTTAAGTTATGTTGTCAATGCAAAAATTGCAGCATATTGAAAACTGAATGTTGGTCAGAATAAAATAATAGAATAAAATGGGGACTACTGTGCTGATTTTAGTAGTTTTAACATGGAAATTAATACAAACTTCAATTGTTAAGGTAAATAAAATTCCCACAGAATTTCTAGTCTGCTGCACCAGATTTTAGGGTCAGCACACCATGGAGTACATGAGGCCCTTGATCTTAATCCTGTGAAAGGTAGATATTCTGAGAGGTATTATCAGATAAATTAATTTTTACCTATTTTGTTGCTATTCTATAATCACACTACCTCATTTGGTACTTTTCCTGGTAGTAGTTTCAACGGGTTTATGTGCAAAGCATAGTCGTAAGTTTCTGGAGAAGAACTATAGGATGCTAAAATGGTTCAGTCTAATCCAATCAAACATAAACAGTGGATGTATGTGTTTGAAACCCCTTTTAAACCTTTAATGGTTGTATATATACAACCGACAAGATGTTTTTAATACCACAGTACTGTTTGTTACTCTTATTGTAGCTGTGATATATATCTGTATAGATAGATTCAAGAAAAAGTAGGCAAAGTAAATAAAATAACTGGCAATCATATAAGCTGGTTATTCCCCCATACCCTCCGCAGTGTATAGACAATATTGGACCAGACCCTGAAAATTAAATACTTTTTTTTGCATCTTTTGTATAGTGATACAATAAACACTTAAGTTTACAAAAACTGTTCATATGCTGCATAAACAAATTATACTTTGTTCAATGCTCTACTGGCTCTACTTTCAGAGTCCGAGACTCCTTGAAAAGATTTGTGAGATGCAAAAACTCCCTTGTTGACCATATACTGGCACCAAGTCTTATATCTTCTCAGTAGATGTGATCAATGTCATCATAGTCCCTGCAAGAGGTCAGTATCTGGATGAAGAGCAGCTAGCTCAAACTGAATCTAAACTAAAGTAGTACTGATGGAAAAGGAGACACACTTAGGAGCTTATGTCAAAGTAACATGAAGTTTTTTATCTTATTAGGATTCTCACTAGTCCTAGATACCCAGGTAGCAATAGTGATGATAAATACCTTCTTCCACTTCCAGCTTGCCAAGAAACTTGTGTTTTAATCTCAAATAAGGTTCTAGCCACAATAATGCACATGTTCATCACTTCCTGATTGGACTTTGGTAACTTTTCCACGTTCAACCCCATTCATAACACAATCCTTCCAACTTGTAGAGAATGCAGCACCTTTTTTCCTTAGTGGAGATGATGCTCTTTGTGCTGTCCTGAGTTCCAGTTCACTTCTCATGCCAATTCAAGAGCCTGGCCAAGGGATGGGGGCCTGACTACATTAGAGACTCTGTCTATTCACAATGCAGTGAGATAACTATGTTTATCTTGGGCACAGTCCTGAGGTGAAGCCCTGAGCTGTTGGAGCTAAAGTATGCTTAGTCAGGAGCTCCAGACTGTGAAAAAGCTTATTGGAGGAGATTAGAAGGAGCCCATCCTTATAATTTTCAGACCGTGTTGCAAGGCTCATCTTTTTCTTACAGCCCTCCTCTAAAGTGCCAAACACTATTGAAACCCTGCACATTTAAGTCTTTTTAAAAATTAACTAACCCAGGAGTGAGCCAGAGTGGAGTCCACTATGGACATTCCCATGCAACTCTTAAATCTTGCAAATCCAAATTACGGTATATGGCACTTGGTGCTATATGGTGTACTAGATGTTCCAAACAATCTGGTCCTGCCTGGCACACACTTTTCCTCAGGTGTTAGAGGAAGACTTGCGAGCGCTTAGTCCCTCTCCTTGCCATTGGTTTCATTTAGGGTGACCATACATCCCATTTTGGCCGGGACAGTCCCCTTTTCCAGCTCTGTCCTGGCCACCCCTACTTTTTTGCCCAAACTGGGCATTTGTCCCAGCTGCAAGGCAGAGCGGAGAGCAGCGGCTGCTGCCCAGGGTCAGTTGAAGACAGCACAGGGGAGCAGAGAAATTTGCTGCTGGCAGGCAGCACTGCCTTCAGAGCTGACCCCCTGGATGGCACAGAGCTCGGGTGGTCAGCCCCAGCTCCCGCTGCAGGCGGCACGGGGCTCAGCAGGTTAGCCCCAGCTGCAGGCAGCATGGCAAGGGCGGCTCTGGCAAACCCTGTGCACGGGGGTGGGGTGGGAATGGGAGTGGGTGGGGCGGCTCAGGCATGCCCTGGGTTGTCCCGTTTTTACTTTAAGAAATATGGTCACTCTAGTCTTAGTTTATCTCTTGGCCGCTGACTCCTGGAATTGCAATAACATAATGGATAATTAGAGCTATTCAGATAGCTTTGTCTTAAGTTCTAGAGTAGAGAACATGATCACAGATTATACAAATATGAACGTTATATAACAAATACATAGTAAAAGTTTTAAACTGTGCAGTTGAGTCTTGTCTATTCAGCTTCTTGTAGAAAAGTTCTGGTTCAAAGAGTTTGATCAGTCAATACAAATTCCTAAGGAATAGGAAGAGAAAATAATGTAATATATGGTATAAAGCAATAAAAATCTACTCCTTGACCATTAAGTGACTTAATAAGTCTTTTTATGTGTGAAAGGAACCTAATTTTATGCATCCATGTTTCCTGAGAACAAGATTGTTGAATGCAAGATGATAGTTATATCTAGCCTTGAGTAATAGTTGTTTGTCTGGCGAGGATAACTGTGGCTCTCTACCTATCAGGGCACCATGTTAATAACTGTTCAGTGAACAGTAATGGTAAGGAGGCTATACTACCTATCAAATTTAGCCAGGTTGAGCCAGAATTTCGCAGGTCTTTAGGTGCCTATTTTCATCTTTAGGTGCCCAAATACCTTTGAAAATCTGGCCTTTAGTTCTCTGCTGGCAGAGGAATAAAATTGTGCGTATTTGCTTTCTAGCTATCTAGCGAGAGATTGACATTTCACACATTGTTATAGGAGATTATTTACAAATAACTAGGATTTTATAATCCACAAAAAGCGTATAAATTTGTGACATTTAAAAATATTTTTCATATGTGGTTTAAAATCTGCTCCTGAACATCAAATTTAACAGTAACTTCTTCCAGCAATGTTTGTCCCAGAGTGCATTAAACCTCTTCCAGAGATGGAATGAAAATTATAGTTATGAAACAGCATTTTCCATCAAAATTTTGAGTTAAAATTTTTATTATGAGAATCTTGGTTTCTACACACATTATTGTTATAAGGGGTTATTTATAAATCTAGAATTTTTACTATCTACTTTCATGTTATCAGAGAGAGAGAGAGAGAGATCTTGTAAGCACTTTAAGGTGCTTTAGATCCCATTCTTGAAGTCACAGATAAAGATGGAAGAATCAGCAGCTTGTGCCTTGGCTGATCTAAAATTATACATTTCCCAACAGGAAATAACTGGAAATAGTAAAGAATCCTGGATTTAATGGATATTTCTAGAGTTTTACTATTTAAAATGGAAAGACTGAATTTCCTAAAAAAAGGTAGATAGCATCTTACCTCCCCCAAGGTTGTCTAAGCGCATGAAGAATGCCTTATATTAAGTATAGGTAACTTGTTGAGAACAACTCTTATTTTGGTCTATACAGTAAAGCAACTATAATTGGTGGATTGTACTGCTGCACCTTAACAGGATTGGGGGAATCTCTGTGTTTCTGTCCCGTACATTGTGAAGAAGTAAATTGGGATACTATTCAACTTAACTTGATAGAGTACTTTATAGCCCATTTCTTGTATTGAAAATTAACAAATTTAGTTATAAAACTGTTTGAAGCATTTGCTCACATGTGAAATTGCTTGCATGCTTCTATGAATGGGCATTCCTTGGTGCCTAGGACTGTGCAGTCTTTCTTGTGTGAGTTCGCTCTTGCATCAACCTATGAGCATGCTGGGGCTCTGTATAGGAGTGTTATCTGGGTCAAAAAAATGCCTAGTTAGCTAAATGAAAAGGCATAGTTTGCTGCACCATTAAGTCTTCTATTATTCCAGGGATTTGTAGTTTAACTTGAATCGGTTATTTAGTTCATCAACTTCGCCATTAGGGCAGTAACAACATTTATTAAGAGCCATGAAAGCGCTGGCACTTTACAGTATCTTCTCCAAGGAGTTGGAGAAGAGTTCTCTTCTAAACTGAAGTTGCATAACATGAAGTTACATATTTAATCTCTCTAGCATTCACTATTTCTACTGCTTAACCTGTCCTAGACTGCAGCAATTTTGCTCTGCAGGACATCAAGCTCAGTGTTAGTTATAGTTAGAGTAGATTTCACTTTTAGAATTTCTATCGATGCTTCTAAAGAAATTATTTCTGACATGAACAATAGACTGCTTTATAGTTCGGGCTTGGTCCTCTGTCATATGAAATCTCAATAATTTTCTCCTTTTAGACCTAGGTGTTTATATAATAAACCACCATTCTTGTTCTTCCCTGTGACTTTTAATTTCTACTCTCCTTCATTCTAGTGAGGATGATAATAAATAAAATAATTCCTGTCGAGATAGCAAAAGAACTCCAATTCATTGCTTCAGTGGGAAGAGTAAAATGCATGTACACAAAACATTTTAATATGTGACCTCTCCCATAATTTTTACCCTTTGAATTTCAGAGTTAAGGTTAACTAGCTTTCCTTATATGCATAGGCATAGTTTGACTTCTGTATTTGAGTGGGCAACTCCAATCAGACCAAGGGGACTGCGCATGGGAGCTGGCAAATTCTGTGCCTGCCTAAGGCAGTTTTTTTTGGGGGGGGGGGATGCTCTTCTCTCCACCCCCACCCCACCCCTTGAAACCCAGAAAACTTCATGGTCCTATCTGCTTATATTTGAGAGATTACTGGTTTCGGGCCTCAAAGGAGTAGAGTTGTTTTTTCTCACTGGGCTAAAGGATCTTATTTTTTAATATGTGGTATTTAAATGTTTATTGAACCATTATACAACTTAGTTGCAAAATAAAAAATTAATTTGTTTTCAGGGTCTGGTCCAATATTATCTCTATACTCCTGGGGTTGGAGGGGAATAACAAGCTTATATGATTGCTGTAGTTATTTTATTTACTTTGCCTACTTTTTCTTTAATCTATCTATACAGATATATATCACAGCCCCAGTAAGAGTAACAAATACTACTGTGGTCTTAAAAGCATCTTGTCGGTTGTGTATATAAAAGCGTTAAAGATTAAAGAGGGATTTCAAACTGCACTCAGAAACAAAACAATGTAAAACTTTGGAGCCTACAAGTCCATTCAGTCCTACTTCTTATTCAGCCAATCTCTAAGACAAACAAGTTTGTTTACATTTGCAGGAGATAATGCTGTCCAATTCTTATTTACAATGTCACCTGAAAGTGAGAACAGGTGTTCGCATAGCACTTTTGTAGCCGGCATTGCAAGGTATTTATATGCTAGATATACTAAATATTTGTATGCTCTTGGCCACCATTCCAGAGGACATGCTTCCATGCTGATGATGCTCGTTAAAAAAATAATGTGTTAATTAAATTTTGACTGAACTCCTTGGAGGACAATTGCATGTCTCCTGCTCAGTTTAACTAGGGTTACCATACGTCCTGTTTTTCCCGGACATGTCCGGCTTTTCGGCAATCAAACCCCCGTCCGGGGGGAATTGCCAAAAAGCCGAACATGTCCAGGAAAATGCCGGCTGGGCACTTCCCCTCCCGCGGCTGCTCTGCTCCTCCCCGGACTCTTCGGCTCTGTTTAAGAGCCGAGCTGCCCGAGCGCTATGGGCTTCAGGCAGCCCCCTTGCCTCCGGACCCCAGCCGCCGGCCAGGCACTTCCCCTCCCGGGCTCCGGCGGTGCAGGGTCCGGAGGCATGGGGGCTGCCCGAAGCTGGTAGCGCTCGGGCAGCTCGGCTCTTAAACAGAGCCAAAGAGTCAGGGGAGGAGCAGAGCCTCCAGTCTGGGGGCTGCCCGGCAAACCGTGAAGCCGGTAGCACTCGGGCAGCCCTTTCCGCGTGGGGTGGGGAAGGGGCGGAGTTGGGGCGGGGTGGGGGTGGGGAAATGGGTGGGGCCAGGGCCCGTGGAGGGTCCTCTTTTTTTATTTGCTAAATATGGTAACCCTAGTTTAACCCGCATTCTGCCATGTATTTCATATTATAGCAGTCTTGGATGATGACCCAGCACATGTTGTTGGTTTTAAGAACACTTTCATTGCAGATTTGACAAAATGCAAAGAAGGTACCAATGTGAGGTTTCTAAAGATAGCTACAGCACTCGGTCCCAAGGTTTAAGAATCTGAAGTGCCTTCCAAAATCTGAGAGGGATGAGGTGTGCAGCACACTTTCAGAAATCTTAAAAGAGCAACACTCCGATGCAGAAACTACAGAACCCGAACTACAAAAAAAGAAAATCAACCTTCTGCTGGTGGCATCTGACTCAGATGATGAAAGTGAACATGTGTCGGTCTGCACTGCTTTGGATCATTATCTAGCAGAACCTGTCATCAGCATGGACGCCTGTCCTCTGGAATGGTGGTTGAAGATGAAGGCACATATGAATCTTTAGTGCATCTGGCACGTAAATATCTTGCAACGCTGGCTACAACAGTACAATGCAAACGTCTGTTCTTGCTTTCAGGTGACATGGTAAACAAGAAGAGGGCAGCATTATCTCTTGCAAATGTAAACAAACTTGTTCGTCTGAGTGACTGGTTGCACAAGAAGTAGGACTGAATGGACTTGTAGGCGCTAAAGTGTTACATTGTTTTATTTTTGAATGCAGTTATTTTTTTGTCTACATAATTCTACATTTGTAAGTTCAACTTTCATGACAAAGAGATTGCACTACAGTACTTGTATTAGGTGAATTGAAAAATACTATTTCTTTTGTTTTTTACAGCACAAATATTTGTAAGCAAAAATATAATGTGAGCATTGTACACTTTGTGTTCTGTGTTGTAATTGAAATCAATATATTTTAAAATGTAGAAAACATCCAAAAATATTTAAATAAATGGTATTCTATTATTGCTTAACAATATGATTAATCACACGATTAATTGCAATTAAATTTTGTAATCGTGTGATTAATTGTGATTAATTTTTTTAATCGCTTGACAGCTCTAGTAATGATATCTTCAAAATAATAGAAATACAGGTAATATTCCTTTCCCCCATCTTAATCTTTCGTATAGAATTTTCCCCTTCCTGAGATGTTAGCTATTTCCCTCACTCTGCACCCTCACACTTTGCTTTCCTTCTGTCTTTTTCCTTTCTTTATTGCTCTCTCTCCTTCCATCCTCCCATCTTGTACTATTTTTCCACTCCTGGGGCAGCTCTAGTCTCCATTGTGTTGGGACTACAGCTAATGATGGTATGTTGAAGTAAAACCAACCAATTCTGGTAAGTTTTATTTCCTAAAATTGCTGGAGAAACAAAGTGAAACTTACAAAAAGCAGATCAATTTTATTTTTACATCCTTTCCTCTGATGTCCATTCAGCACAATAGGGACATTGCTGGAAATGGAAGAATAGAATGGGTATTGGGAAGTGGAACTTTTTGTGAGATAAATGAAGGCTTATGGAGAAAGGCCTTAATGTGAGAGAAGGGGGGATTGGAGGACATGACTAAACTTGCTGTCTGTACCTTGAAAACGTTACTCCTTTTAAGCTCAGCAGTCTGGCTAATACACTTAATTTACAATAATGAAATTACAATATAATAATACTACTGAAAATAAAACATCAGTTGTAGTTTTATTTAAAAAAAATTCCAACAAACTTTGAGCTATTCTGGTCTTTATAAGAAGCAGGCAAATGAGGGTTTTTGTGTGTGTGTGTGGTTAATCTAGCCTCATACAAAGAATGTTTATGCCACAGTTGTTTCACTGGCAGTACATTTATAACTTTTGGCCCTTGTCCACTTGAAAACTGATGATTATTATAAGCTTGAAACCTGTAGTGCAGCAAAGTTGAAAGCCATCTTTATAACTGGGAACAGAACAGCTTACTGCATGTTGCTGAATTTTGGTAGGGCAGACTGAATTTATTTTTTCAAAAGCAACAGAGGGTCCTGTGGCACCTTTGAGACTAACAGAAGTACTGTGAGCATAAGCTTTCGTGGGTAAGAACCTCACTTCTTCAGATGCAAGTAATGGAAATCTCCAGAGGCAGGTATATATCAGTGTGGAGATAACGAGGTTAGTTCAATCAGGGAGGGTGAGGTGCTCTGCTAGCAGTTGAGGTGTGAACACCAAGGGAGGAGAAACTGTTTCTGTAGTTGGATAGCCATTCACAGTCTTTGTTTAATCCTGATCTGATGGTGTCAAATTTGCAAATGAACTGGAGCTCAGCAGTTTCTCTTTGGAGTCTGGTCCTGAAGTTTTTTTGCTGTAAGATGGCTACCTTTACATCTGCTATTGTGTGGCCAGGGAGGTTGAAGTGTTCTCCTACAGGTTTTTGTATATTGCCATTCCTGATATCTGACTTGTGTCCATTTATCCTCTTGCGTAGTGACTGTCCAGTTTGGCCAATGTACATAGCAGAGGGGCATTGCTGGCATATGATGGCATATATAACATTGGTGGACGTGCAGGTGAATGAGCCGGTGATGTTGTAGCTGATCTGGTTAGGTCCAGTGATGGTGTTGCTGGTGTAGATATGTGGGCAAAGTTGGCATCGAGGTTTGTTGCATGGGTTGGTTCCTGAGTTAGAGTTGTTATGGTGTGGTGCGTGGTTGCTGGTGAGAATATGCTTAAGGTTGGCAGGTTGTCTGTGGGCGAGGACTGGCCTGCCTCCCAAGGTCTGTGAAAGTGAGGGATCATTGTCCAGGATGGGTTGTAGATCACTGATGATGCGTTGGAGAGGTTTAAGCTGAGGACTGTAGGTGATGGCCAGTGGAGTTCTGTTGGTTTCTCTTCTGGGCCTGTCTTGTAGCAGGAGGCTTCTGGGTACACGTCTGGCTCTGTTGATTTGTTTCTTTATTTCCTTGTGTGGGTATCGTAGTTTTGAGACTGCTTGGTGAAGATCTTGTAGGTGTTGGTCTCTGTCTGAGGGGTTGGAGCAGATGCGATTGTACCTCAGTGCTTGGCTGTAGACGATGGATCGTGTGGTGTAACTGGGGTGGAAGCTGGAGGCATGAAGGTAGGCGTAGCAGTCGGTGGGTTTTTGGTATAGGGTGGTGTTAATGTGGCCATCGCTTATTTGTACGGTGGTGTCCAGGAAGTGGACCTCCCGTGTAGATTGGTCCAGGCTGAGGTTGATGGTGGGGTGGAAGCTGTTGAAAGCATGGTGGAATTCTTCCAGGGCCTCCTTCCCATGGGTCCAGATGATGAAGATGTCATCAATATAGCGTAGGTAGAGAAGGGGCATGAGTGGACGAGAGCTGAGGAAGCGTTGTTCCAGGTCATCCATAAAAATGTTGGCATATTGTGGGGCCATGCGGGTGCCCATAGCGGTGCCACTGGTCTGGAGGTATATATTGTCACCAAATTTGAAATAATTGTGCGTGAGGATAAAGTCACAGAGCTCAGCAATAAGTTGTGCTGTGTCATCATCAGGGATACTGTTCCTGACAGCTTGTATTCCATCTGTATGTGGGATGTTTGTGTAGAGAGCCTCTACATCCATGGTGGCTAGGATGGTGTTTTCTGGGAGGTCACCAATGCATTGTAGTTTTCTCAGGAAATCTGTGGTGTCACGGAGATAGCTGGGAGTGCTGGTGGCGTAGGGTCTGAGTAGGGAGTCCACATATCCAGACAGTCCTTCAGTGAGAGTGCCAATGCCCGAGATGATGGGGCGTCCAGGATTTCCAGGTTTGTGGATCTTAGGTAGTAGATAGAATAACCCCGGTCGGGGCTCTAAGGGTATGTTGATTTGTTCCTGTGTTAGTGTAGGGAGTGTCCTGAGTAGATGGTGCAGTTTCTTAGTGTATTCCTCAGTGGGATCTGAGGAAAGCGGCCTGTAGAATTTGGTATTGGAGAGTTGTCTGGCAGCCTCCTTCTGGTAGTCAGACCTGTTCATGATGACAACAGCACCTCCTTTATCGGCCTCTTTGATGATAATGTCAGGGTGGTTTCTGAGGCTGTGGATGGCATTGCGTTCTGCACGACTTAGATTATGAGGCAAGCGATGTTGTTTTTCCACAATTTCTGCCTGTGCATGTCGGCGGAAGCATTCTATGTATAGGTCCAGACTGTCATTTCGACCCTCAGGAGGAGTCCATGTGGAGTTCTTCTTCCTGTGTTGTTGGTGGGAGGGTATCTGTGTATCAGTGCGCTGTTCAGTGTTATCATGAAAGTATTCTTTGAGTCGGAGGCGGCGAAAGTAGGCTTCCAGATCACCACAGAACTGTATCATGTTCGTGGGGGTGCTGGGGCAAAAGGAGAGTCCCCGAGATAGGACAGACTCTTCTGCTGGGTTGAGTGTGTAGCTGGATAAATTGACGATATTGCTGGGTGAGTTAGGGGTACCCATGTTGTGGCCCCATGTGGCAGGTAGGATTTTAGACAGCTTACGGTCCTTTTTCCTTTGTAGAGAGGTGAAGTGTGTAATGTAGATCTCCTGTCTTATTTTAGTAAAGTCCATTTGTGTGGAGGGTTGGTTATTTATGAAAGTCTCCAGGTTGGAGAGCTCTTTCTTGATGTTTTTCTGTTTGCTGTATAGGATGCTGATCAGGTGGTTCCTCAGTTTCTTTGATAATGTATGGCATAATCTCTCACTGTGGTCTGTGCAGTATGTAGATAGCAATGGATTTTTCACCTTCAGTCCATTTGGTATGATGTCCATCCGTTTGCATTTGGAAAGGAAGATGATATCTGTCTGTATTTGTGCAAGTTTCTTCATGAGGTTGATAGATTTCCATTCCATACGGCTAAATGCAGTGCCTTGCATGGTGTCAAGTATCAGAGGGGTAGCCGTGTTAGTCTGAATCTGTAAAAAGCAACAGAGGGTCCTGTGGCACCTTTGAGACTAACTCAACTACTTTATTTTTTCAGTATTTCTTACTAGTCATCTTTCATATTTATACAGTCAAATCCAATGGCTAACTTTCTGGTTTTTGCTTGTAAATACAAACTAGAACTTGGATTCTTTCTAACTTGCTTTCAATAATCAGAAAATTTCCTACACCTGTGTCTTAATGGCAGATTCCCCTTCCACTGTTTCAGATTCATAAAGGAAGCTGTAGCAAAGAGTAACCTACTCCCTTCCACATTTCAGTTTGATACAGAAAACAAGGACAACAACTGTGAGTGGGGTACAGTTAAGGGATGGGCACATTAAAGGGTCTTTTGGGTTGTTGGACTTAAGATCCCTAGTTGAGGTGTTTACCCAAATTAATGCTAAATTACTTTCCTCCTTTTATTAAAAGTTTTTGCTACACTCAGACTCTGTGCTTGTGAGAGGGGAAGTATTGCCTCTTAGAGGTGCCCAGGGGCTGGTGTGTAATTGTCTCAGGTCACTGGGTGGAAGCTCGAGATGGTTTTGTGTTGTATTGTTGAAAATGAACCCCTAGGTACTGAACCCGGCCCTTGTTGCTGCTGGCTCCGCCTGGCAGAAGGGTTACATGTATGTTAAATGTATGTTCTTATAGTAGTTTCTCATGTTGAAGCCCCGCTCAATTTTCCTTTTGTATATTTGTACATGACTAGTGTGAGATTTTTGTAAATACATTTTATTTATTCTTTCCTGTTTTGCTTCATTTTAAACAGTGTTCTTTTGAAAATCCCTCTCAGAAGCCAAAGGATGAATTAACTTTAACATAATTGCCTTCAAAGCACGCTAATCAACATTTTAAAAGGGATTAGTTGAGACAGCCCTTAGCCTTGGAAAATGTAGACACTTAAAATGAGTAATTTGATAGTAGTGAAAATCTAATCTAATACTCCCTGTATTGTTAAAATGAATCAAACTGCATTGTGTTGTTGGTTAGGTATTAAAGCTTGTCATAACACTATGATCACTGATGATGATAGAATCTTTTTTGGATGATGTAGATGCAAACTCTGAAGGTATTGTTTAAGTCCCGGAAAAAGTAAGTGAAAATTTAGTCTTGCTGAATTGCAGGATTCTGAATGCATGAGCATCTACCCTCTTGTTCCAATGTGAGTTCTAGATAAACTTCCTAAAAGTTCTCATAAATATGTGGGGGGGGTTTTTTGTATCCATCATAACTTGTGTTGAGATAACACGTTAATCATGTTGTCTTCTGATTAATAGTACTTCTAAAATAATTTAATTAATGAACAGTAAGTGTTTATTAACTATACAAACAGGAAATTGATTTTCTGAACATATGTTTTTAAGAAAATAAATCAGCCTCTGTATATCTTTATAGCTGTAGTTACTAGTTTTCTTTAAAATAAAAGTTTTCAAAGTATTTTAACATTTTAATTGACACTTCTTTTTTAATACAGGTATAATGGTAATTTTTAGTACTGGTCTGTGTATCCTTGCAGCTTTTGGAATCCAAACTACTGGGAATGTCTGATGTGTTTCAGATTTTACCCATTCTACTACGGGCACCTGTTGAAATGTAAGATTGCAACAAAATTATCTGCTATACTTCCATAGTTCTCAGTACCTTTTGTTTTGGTTGTATTCTGGATTATTTATTAAGCATTAATTGGATGCCTTGGTGTTTGGATTTAGAACTCGGTTTTTTTGCTTCTGTTTCCCAGCATTTTTTTTAAAGGAAAAGTATTGCATAACCTAGGCATTATTTCTGCTGTGACTATTAAAACTACATTGTTTCAACTTTAAAGACTAAAGTTTGTGATATTTACAACTTTGTGTGTTGTTATTTTAACTTTTTATGTTAAGGACCAAGTCTTTCTAGTCTGATGATTAGAAGGAAGTTTTCAAGCATATTACAGTGCCTGAATTTATCTATTTTATTGAAAATTTTATTTTCAGCTCATTAGTGTTTTTTTCAGTGCTTTATGATGTCATGAGAATATTGAGGGGCTCGTGTTTGCATGTAAAGCCTTTTTTATACTTCATTTGATCTGATGACATTTATGAACAGCAGTTCACTGTTTGGGTTTGTGGAGTCAGAGAATTTAGAGTTGGCTTACACATTTAATATTATTGTTCATTGGGTACTGTAATTCTGTTTATGCAAATAGTGTAAAATGTTTCTGGTTTGCTCTTGACCATCTAAGGGTACATCTACACTACAGCGGGGAGTCGATTTAAGATACGCAAATTCAGCTACGTGAATAGCGTAGCTGAATTTGACATATTGCAGCCGATTTACCCCGTTGTGAGGACGGCGGCAAAATCGACTTCTGCCGCTTTTTGTCGGCGGCGCTTACTACCACCTACGCTGGTGGAGTTAGAGCGCCGATTCGGGGATCGATTGTCGCGTCCTGACGGGACGCGATAAATCGATCCCCGAGAGGTCGATTTCTACCCGCCGATTCAGGCGGGTAGTATAGATCAGACCTAAAAGTGTATATTTCATGCCTGTTGTGTCACAGCTGGGAAATGCAGTGTATAGAATCAACAAGGGGAAATTGGCTAGACCATTTGAAAACTGGGACAGATAATAGTGATATATATTTTTCTATAAAAATTTTGGAACTATTTATCTGAGAGTAATGAAAATAGCTTGAATAGATATTTATCAGTCAAAATAATTTTTCATTGAAAACCAAAATCAGTAGTCATGATAAAACCAGCTATGTTGTTGGATAATACGTATTTATAGATCTTAGTATTTTACTTCTGAACCATTATGCTATCTCCCTGGTTTGCTTTGTCTTAGACATTTCCAAACACTTTTCACCTTGATTGGAGTACAGATGATCAATTACTAATATGATTGTTGAATTTTAGCTGTTTGCAGAGGTCAGAGCTGAATATCACACCTCTATAAATTAACATCGCAATTGGATTTTTTGTTTGTTTAGCAAAAGCAAAAAGCATGAGAGGTTTTTTTTGTTTTGTTTCATATTAGATTACATATATCTAGGGGGCTCTAGGGGAGGAGGGATAGCTCAGTGGTTTGAGCATTGGCCTGCTAAACCCAGGGTTGTGAGCTCAATCCTTGAGGGGGCCATTTAGGGAACTGGGGTAAAAATCTGTCTGGGGATTGGTCCTGCTTTGAGCAGGGGGTTGAAGTAGATGACCTCCTGAGGTCCCTTCTATATGATGAATATTTATATGGTTATAATGGGCAAGTCCTGCTTCTGCAACTGGTACAGTTCCCTGGTGTGGTTCTGCTGCACAAAAGACAGGAGGATCCTGCTAGAAGGTCAGCTCAGCCTGGGGCCCTTGTTGATCAGCACAGATGGGGAGGCAGAGCTATCCCAAGGAGACTGAGGGCTGGAGAAGCCACTGCTATGTGGATCAACCATTCTGCCCATATGGACATGGCATACAATGATGCCTGAGCCACTGTGTCCCAAGTGGGAGTCCTCATCCTAAAATGAAGCTGCCCAGGATTTTCACCTACAAGTACATTTTACTGTGAATGTCATTGAGTATGGAATTGTTGAAAAACACTTTTCATATTATCAAGGTATATACACATATAAGACAAAAACTGAAAAGCAATGCATGACTCTTACTTCTCCTTAAATTATGTCTTCTTACAATCCTTTTCCTCCATTGGGTTCTGCTAGCATGGAGCCCTGGGCCTCAGTGAAGTCCTGTGGAGTATAATGGATCTCCATATGAGCTTGAGCATCTGTGTCAGCAGATCCTGAGGCTAGTTTGGGGCCTAGAATTGAATTAATATAGTATCAGTATGCTCTACACATGGAGGTACTTAGCAGGTTCACTCCTTGTTTTTGTCTTTAAGAACTGCATATAGTAACCATCTCAAAAAAATTGCAGAACATGTATGTAGCATATTGTTGCAAATGAAATGTATCAAACTGGTATGTATCAAATTAAAGAAAAAACAATTTTAATAGCATCTAAAAATAACAATATTTTAGAACATAATCTTTACCTGTTTTGGAAAAAACATAAAATATAAGATGTTGAAGTGTTATAAATTTAGTGATGCCAAGCAATTCTCTTACAAGCAAAATGGTAATATCCACAGATGAAGTCTGACAGAAAATCTGCTCAGAGCCACAAGTCGAAGGGTTGTCTATTGTTGTGTCAAGTTGCTTTATAAGCTTGTGATTTTAGTTAGTAGGGTGGGAATGTCATTGTGGAAGCAGTGTTTATTCCCCAAAATACAGGCCCCTACCTTAGCCAAGCTTATAAAGCTATATGTGAAATGGCCTCTTTGCTTTCGCTTACTAGGACCCTGTTCACCTTTCTGCTCTACTGAGCACAACTTCATGACTTCACAGCCCAAGAATTAAGCCCAGCACACAAAGCAGCTTTACTAGTAATTGTCTGCAGATTAAATTAAATAACTGTTCTTGTGCAATGTTTCCAAATTGCATTGGTACCCACTTCTCTGTTCACCGTTTTTGTCTCTGTCAGTAAGATGCGGCAACTGTGAAAGGTTCCAAATGAATGCAACGTACCTTTCTGCAGTAATTTTAAGTGAAGTATCTGGGACTTCTCTGAGTTAAACACTACTCAATGTTGCTTGTGCTTTTATAGCTAGAAAATTAGCATAGTCATATAAAATAGTTTAATAGATTTTTATTGATTTGTAGCATACTGTGGTAGCTTCAATTAAGGTTGCAACTTATGTTATAAGTTCCTACTTTCATAAGTTCAGAACTTTCTCAAAAATATCCTTTTAGCCTGCAACTTTACATGCTTGATGGTTTTTTAAAGTTGTGATGTGTGAGTAAAATCCAGGCCACCAATTTTTAATTAGATGAACAAGGAAGAAAATAATGTATATTTTCTGGTTTAAATAGTTCAAGACATTTTCTTTGTCTGAATAACTCAAACAGATGTATTTAATATTTCAAACTTTGCATGTGGCTAGTCCTCAAAAAAGAATATAAAACTGCTAATTTTGTCAGAAAATATCACTAAACTATCATTTAGGTAGCTGATTTGTTTTCAATCAGGTGCATTAACAAATTTCTATTAAATTTTGCATGTCATGATAGTTTTCTGTACTATGGAATTATGTAATTATTGCAAAACTCCTTAATATGCTGCAGCAGCTTGTCTTCTACCTATCAGTTTTGCTTGTTGCAATATTTTAAAAAAACTAGGGGAGATTTTCAAAGACACACTTGGGAGTTACATATCTAGTTCCCCTTTGTGTGTTTAAAAATCTCCCTCTAATTCTTCTAATGTGGGTGCAATAATTAAAATACTATGGTATCTTGTTGTATGATATGCTGTAACTTGCACCTATGCTGACATCATATATAATCAAAGTATCTCATTAATGAACTTTTTGTAAAACAGTCTGGAGAACTGAAAAACATGCCATCATTGTCACAGGTGTCTTACTGGTTGTTGATCAATCAGGTTTCTTTAGTTTTATCCTAGGACTTGTGGTTGAAGTAGAATGGTTTGTTTATTTGTATAAAATGTCAAAGATCACTGCTTTCAGAGAAATGGTGTAATCTCTGATGATCAGACAAGCCATTAATATGAGTTGTTTTTTGACATCGGCGTTATAATTCCTTTGAGATTTAACAAATTCTTGTGAGGCATTTTAATTGATGGGATTACCTGGAGCCATTTTGAGGGGTGAATCAAGAAAAAAGGTACTTTTGAATTGCCTACTACTTTCTAGTTAAAAAAGAAGGCAGTGCAGACATCTGAAAGCTAATTTTGTGTTAATTATAGCCTATCAGTTATTTAAGTTTTTAAAGCATAACAACTTTGTAGTAATATTGGTAAAGTATGAAATTACTAAAAATATTTTAGTCTCTTAAAAATTATTTAAAGTGACTTGTATGTATTCTGCAAGGAATCCTTTGTGATAATACTAGAGGGAAGTCTTGCAGAAAATAGGAGTATCCTAACTATCTCAGCACACAGTCATCCTCTAACATCTTTTCTCTCCCTTTTGCTGTGCTCAGCCGTTCTGGATATAGCTGCTGAAGAGGCAGGAAGGTGGGGTTGCCTTTCTAAAGGCTTCTACCCTTAATGTCTTCTTGTTCTGGTGGCTCAGTTCCTCTTCATTCCTGAGACACGGAGAGCCTTTACTATGCATTTCTGAGGTAATAGGGTGTTCATATATATACTTTCCTGGACAACCTTCCTAGAGGATTTACTGGGTGAGCCACAGATATCAACACGACAATGTCAGGCTTTTAAAGCCATCATCAAAAATTGGAAGGACAAGATCATGTCACCCAAACGCTGAGCCTGCAGCAACTTAGGTATAATGATAAATAGATTTGATCATCAAGGGAAGACGTTTCTATCTCATTGAAGATACAGGAAACTACAGTATAATGGGCTGGCTCAGCTGCTGTTGCCCAGCAATCTGTCACACACACTCAGACTCCATCTGAGGCTATGCTTGTGCAGGTTAAAGTTAGGGCGCATGCTAGCCACCATAGTACTGATGTCGACCTCCATCATTGCTCCAGTACTGCAGGAGTTCCACTACTCTAGGCACCTATTGTCTGGTTCTGCACATCTCTTGATGCCGAAGTCCTCTGGGTCACCAATGGTACCGCTCTCATCAAGACCCCTATATTCACCAACTTCTACCATCCAGGGATTATAATGAGGGAGATTCTGACTCTCAGCTCTCTGGTTGGGGTTTTCCTGTTTATTCAATGGGAGGTTACTCTCCTCCACATATGGAGAGAAGAGGCAACCTGGACCTCTGATGACTTAGAGTGACTAACACTGGCTACCTCCTCCTACAGGCCAGTCAGCCTCACCTCAGTCCCTGGAAAAATCATGGAGCAGGTCCTCAAGGAATCAATTATGAAACACTTAGAGGAGAGGAAAGTGATCAGGAACAGTCAGCATGGATTCACCAAGGGGAAGTCATGCCTGACTAACCTAATTGCCTTCTATGATGAGATAACTGGCTCTGTGGATGAGGGGAAAGCAGTGGATGTGTTATTCCTTGACTTTAGCAAAGCTTTTGATATGGTCTCCCACAGTATTCTTGCCGCCAAGTTAAAGTATGGGCTGGATGAATGGACTGTAAGGTGGATAGGAAGCTGGCTGGATCGTCGGGCTCAACGGGTAGTGATCAATGGCTCCATGTCTAGTTGGCAGCCGGTTTCAAGCGGAGTGCCCCAAGGGTCGGTCCTGGGGCCGGTTTTGTTTAATATCTTTATTAATGATCTGGAGGATGGTGTGGACTGCACTCTCAGCAAGTTTGCAGATGACACTAAACTAGGAGGCGTGGTAGATACACTAGAGGGTAGGGATCAGATACAGAGGGACCTAGACAAATTAGGATTGGGCCAAAAAAAAACCTGATGAGGTTCAACAAGGACAAGTGCAGAGTCCTGCACTTAGGATGGAAGAATCCCATGCACTGCTACAGACTAGGGACCGAATGGCTAGGTAGCAGTTCTGCAGAAAAGGACCTAGGGGTCACAGTGGACGAGAAGCTGGATATGAGTCAACAGTGTGCTCTTGTTGCCAAAAAGGCTAACGGCATTTTGGGCTGTATAAGTAGGGGCATTGCCAGCAGATCGAGGAACGTGATCGTTCCCCTTTATTCGACATTGGTGAGGCCTCATATAGAATACTGTGTCCAGTTTTGGGCCCCACACTACAAGAAGGATGTGGAAAAATTGGAAAGAGTCCAGCGGAGGGCAACAAAAATGATTAGGGGTCTGGAGCACATGACTTATGAGGAGAGGCTGAGGGAACTGGGATTGTTTAGTCTCCAGAAGAGAAGAATGAGGGGGGATTTGATAGCAGCCTTCAACTACCTGAAGGGGGGTTCCAAAGAGGATGGAGCTCGGCTGTTCTCAGTGGTGGCAGATGACAGAACAAGGAGCAATGGTCTCAAGTTGCAGTGGGGGAGGTCCAGGTTGGATATTAGGAAACACTATTTCACTAGGAGGGTGGTGAAGCACTGGAATGCGTTACCTAGGGAGGTGGTGGAGTCTCCTTCCTTGGAAGTTTTTAAGGCCCAGCTTGACAAAGCCGTGGCTGGGATGATTTAGTTGGGAATTGGTCCTGCTTTGAGCAGGGGGTTGGACTAGATGACCTCTTGAGGTCCCTTCCAACCCTGATATTCTATGATTCTATGATTTTATGCCTTATGGTCCACTGTTGTGGCTTCATTGGGATCCATGGGCATGATAGAGTCAATAGTTCCTGAAGAATCTGAGTGCAGGGAATATAGGCATTTTTGCTCTCTTATATCTTCTCTCCCTCCTCACCAGCCAGAACAGAGGGAAAAACAAGAGGCAAGGGCTGATAAGGAGGTAACACCTCATATAAATATTTCATTGTCATTACTGGGTGAGGCTATAATGCCTCGACCACCACCCATGGCAGATGATTTCAAGCAGTTCCAGGAATTGATTAAGCAAATCAGTGATTATACTTCAAATTCCACCTGAGGAAGTTCAGGACTCCCATTGTAAACTCCGGCACATTTCACACATCTCAGCTTTCATGTGTATCACATTCCTGATTAATGAGGCTCTTTTAGAGCCAGCCAGCACCATCTGACAAATTCCGGCTACGGCAACCCTGACCTGCAAATGTGCCAACAAGAAATGCCATGTCCAAGCCTAGGATTCGGAATTTTTATTTTCATATCCATCTCCAAATTTCTTGGTTGTGTATGCAGTTAATGAGCATGGATGGTAACACAACACACAAGCTACTCTCTATAGTAAGGACTAGAAGCGCCTGATCTTTTCTATCACAAAAGCTATTTCTTTGCGACACTACAATTCAGAATAGCAAATCATCAAGGGCTCATCGCAAAGTATGACTACCTAAACTATAATAAATTCAACACCTTTATTGAACATTTGCCAGAAGACCATTGGGAACAATTCAAGGCTATCATAAGTGAAGATCAGTTCTTGATGAAGACATCTCTACAGGCTTCTCTGGATGCAGCTCATACTGCAGTCTGCTCCATATCCACTGCGATCATGATGCAATGCACATCTTGGCTCCAGTTATCCAGTTTTCCAAGGGAAGTACAAACTACTCTAGAGGACATTCTCTTCAATTTTTTTCTGACTCACTTCACACCCTGAAAGATTTAGGAGCCACTCTGACTCCTAAGGATCTATATTCCTGCAAATAAGAAAAATATAGCATGTCTCAAACAATGTAGAGTTCATGCCCAGACCATATTTCTGGTTTCTGTAGATCACCTGAACCATTGGCTAAGAAACCAAGATATTCAAAGAAGAAAACACCTATATCTACAACCACTTCCTCACAGTCACCTGCATCGTCCAAGCATTAGTTTTGATGGCTTGGCCAAGATTCTTAACTACCTGCTTTACACGAATCTACTGCTGCACTATTCAACACTCTTCCTTGCCTCTCCTTCCTCCCTCCCCCTTTGGATTCTTCCTCTCCCATTTTTCATCTGCTTGAGAGAGAATAAAATCAGACACGTGTTTTGGAGGTTGTAAAAATCTGGTTAATCCCTCCATTTCACCTCTATCTATCTCTCCCTCCCTGATCCTTCCCTTTCCCTTTTCAGGGAACCATCTCACAATTAGTTACTGAGTCAGGACATCACCTCCCTACTACAGTTAAGGGCCATAGAACCAGTTCCACTTCAGCACAGGTGGAAAGGTTCTATTCCAAGTACTGTATGGTCCCCAAAAGATTAGGTCTGAGACATTTCAACTACTACATGAAACAATAGAAATTCAGGATGGTGTTCCTGGTAGCTATAATTCCCTTTCTAGATTCTGGGGATTCATTTGCATCTCTTGATCTCCAAGGCACACATTTCTGTGTTGCGATGCACTCCTCTCACAAAAGGTGTCTTTGATATACAGTGAACCACAACCACTTTCAATACTGAGTGTTTCCTTTTGGCCTCTCCTCTACCTGAAGGGTATTTTCAAAGGTCATGGCAGTTCTAGCCGCTCATCTATGTCATCTAGTCATAATTGTCTTCCCTTATCTGGCTACTCAGGGACTGATCTATCAGGAAGTCCTATCAGCAGTACAAATAACGAGGTCCTTGTTTCACATCTCAGGCCTCCAGATCAATCTTGAAAAGTCTATCCGTTGAAGTGAGATCAAAACAGATTTTTATGGGAGCCTCTCTAGATGATGTGACAGCCAGGCCTTACCTACCTGTAGACAGATTTACTAATCTGCAGAATCTTATTGCAAAGATTCAGTTAAACCTGAAAACTTCAGCAAAGAATTTTCTTTACTTGTTGGGCCATATGGCCACATGCATCTTTGTGACCCAGCATGACAGATTTCATCTCCAGTGTTTCCAGGGATGGCTCAAGACAGTCTACATGCCAAACAAGCACAGTCTCGACAAACAGGTCTCTATTCCCCATCAGGTTCTGGACTTGCTCAGTTGGTGGAAGAACCCCTCCATAGTCTCTACAGGAGTCCTCTTCTTTTAAGCCTCTTCTACTGCATTGTCACCTCAGATACATCCCTTTTGGAATGGGGAGCTCATCTTGGTCCTCATGCCATCCAGGGTATATGGTCATCCCAAAAGAATCTACTACATGTCAACTTTCTAGTATTGAGGGCAGTTTGCTCCCATTTCCCCCCAGTGATGAGAGCCAAGTCAAGATTATGACAGACAATGTGGCTTGTTCTACATCTATCATCAGGGCGGAGCATACTCCTGCTCACTTTGTGCCAAAGTGATAAAAATCTGGAATTGCTGCAGTCATCTCAGCTTCTTATTGACTGGGTATACAGAACACCATGGCCAATGACCCCAGCAGACACTTTTCTCAGAGTTCTGACTAGTTTTCAATGGCATATTTCTAATTTGGGGAATTCCTGATGTGGACCTTTTTGCCAATGCAACCAATATGTGGCGCAAGAAGTTTTTCTCGAGAGGGAAACTCTGTCCTCAATCACTAGAAGTTGCCGCCTCATTGCATAGACAAAGGGCCTTCTTCTCGCTTATCCCCCAATGCTGTTGCTCTTGAACATTCTCAACAAGATCAAACAGCACAAAGACAAGGTCATTTTGATTGCATGAACTTGGCAGAGACAAGTTTGGTATCCTTACCTCATTCATTTGCATCATGCTCTCCATTGCAACTTCCACTTAGCTCCCATCTATTTTCTCAGGAGACAGGTCAGAAACTTCGCCTTAACCTGGAGATTCTGCAGCTTCAGAATTTTCCCCCTTCCTGGGGTTTTGACCTATTGACAAAGAAACTTACAATTATAGCTGGCCAGAAATTTTTGGTTGGAATGTTTTTCTGTTGGAAAATGCCAATTTGTCAAAAGCAAAATATTTAGGAGACATAGGTCTGATTTTGACAAAATCTAATTTTTGGAAAAAAATAAAAGCATTTTGAAAGGGTCAAAACATTTCCTTTAGACATCTTTGGAATGTTCCTCTTTTTTTATTTCACAATGACTTTTTGTTTGAAATATTATATTATAAAAAATTTAAACATTTTTTAAAAGTTAAAATTGGAACAATACATGAAATACATCCTAGAATAACCAATGAGCTGACTGAGGAGATATCTGAGCCATTAGCAATTATCTTTGAAAAGTCATGGAAGATGGGAGAGATTCCGAGGGACTGGAAAAGGGAAAATATAGTGCCAATCTATAAAAAGGCAAATAAGGACAACCCAGGGAATTACAGACCAGTCAGCTTAACTTCAGTACCCAGAAAGATAATGGATCAAATAATTAAGCAATCAGTTTGCAAACACCTAAAAGATAATGAGGTGATAACAGTCAACATGGATTTGTCAAGGGAAGAAGTGGTAGATGTGGTATATCTTGACTTTAGTAACGTTTTTGTTACTGTCTCGCATGACCTTCTCATAAACAAACTAGGGAAATACAACCTAGATGGAGCTACTGTGAGGTGGGTGCATAACTAGTTGGAAAACCATTCCCAGAGAGTAATTATCAGTGGTTCACAGTCAAGCTGGAAGCACATATCAGGTGGGATCTGTAGGGATTAGTTCTGGTACTATTCAAAATCTTCATCAATGATTTAGATAATGGCATAGAGAGTACACTTATAAAGTTTGCGGCGACACCAAGCTGAGAGGGGTTGCAAATGCTTTGGAGGATAGGACTAAAATTCAAAATGATCTGGAGAAATGGTCTGAAGTAAATAGGATGAATTCAATAAGGACAAATGCAAAGTACACCACTTAAGAAGGAATGATCAGTGAGGGGGTCACAATAGGTCAGAAGCTAAATATGAGTCAACAGTATAACACTGTTGCAAAAAAAACCCCAAACATCATTCTCGGATGTATTAGCAGGAGTGTTGTAAGCAAGACATGAGAAGTAATTCTTTCACTCCACTCCATGCTGATTAGGCATTAACTGGAGTATTGTGTCCAGATATGGGTGCTGCATTTCAGGAAAGATGTGGACAAATTGGAGAAAGTCCAGAAAAGAGCAACAAAAATGACTTAAAGGTCTAGAAAACATGAGAGATTGAAAAAAATTGAATTTGTTTAGTCTGGAGAAGAGAAGACTGGGAGGGGACATGATAACAGTTTTCAAGTACATAAAAGGTTGTTACAAGAAGGAAGGAGAAAAATTGTTCTTCTTAACCTCTGAGGATAGGACAAGAAGCTTAAATTGCAGCAAGGGAGGCTTAGGTTTGACGTTAGGAAAAACGTCCTAACTGTCAGGGTGATTAAGCACTGGAATAAATTGCCTAGGGAGGTTGTGGAATCTCTGTCATTGGAGATTTTTAAGAGCAGGTTAGACAAACACCTGTCAGGGATGGTCAAAATAATACTTAATGCCATGACTGCAGGGGACTGGACTAGATGACCTCTCAAGGTCCCTTCTAGTCCTACAATTTTATGATTTCAGTTTGATTGAAACAAAACATTTTGATTGATCCAAAATATATTTTATTTAATTTCATTTTACTGAAAATTTTGATTGTTTTGGTCTCTTGTTCTGTTTAAAAACAGACAAAATTTCAAAATTGTTGAATTTACCACAAAATAGAAAATCCAGTTCCCATCCAGCTCTTATTCCAACCAATTAAACTTTCTATATGGGTTTGATTTTTTCTGGAGTTCCTCCCTGTTTACACCAGACTCAATACCATCAGAGCTGCAGACCCATGATCCTTCAGTGAGGTCATCCCACATCTGATGCCTGCCTGATTCCTTCCTTGTTATTCCTTCCAGACTTGATGTTGCTGGCAGCTTGGGTTTGTGGGTTTTTTGTGGGTTTTGTTTTTGTTTTGGTGAGGGGACAAGACAAAGGCGTTTCAAACCAATTAAGCTCTTGACTTGGTACAATTTGGGGTTTGTCTCTTCCATCACAAGTATAAACTAGCTAGAGCTGAGATCCATCAGACTAGTCCTAACAAATTACAAACATCCCAAAAGACAAATGTGTTAGCCAACACAATGGCTATCATTACTATGACATATAAACTAACAGGGTATCATGAAATCATCAAGTCTTTTCATTGAAGTAATATGCATTTTAACATAGATGAAGGGGAACCTGCTATTAGTAAGGACAACCAAACCATCTGGCCAAGCAGAAAACGCATAGACTAGGAGAAATTAGTCTATATCCAAAGATGTTTACCCACATATCCAGGCTGAGTCTAAATCTTTTTGCTGCTTCCTTCACTATATATTGAAGATCCAGCCTTTCCTATCCATTTACTTAGCTAACGCTGTCAAGGCCCTTATCATCTTGTGTGTCGTCTCTGCAACCTCCTCTTTTCTGGCTTTGACAAATGACAACTTGCTGAATTTGTAGCCATTTAAAACGTTACTGTAAAGTTTGTTTTCTTGGCTTGTTGCGTTGACATTCCTCTTTGCATTTGTCCACTGGTTCCTACTTTTGTAAACATAAATTACTTGTTTTAACTTTCAAGGACTTTCATGACCTAGCCTCACTATAGGTATCGCCTCTTATATGCTGTTGAGCTGTTGACTCCTGCCTCTGCACCACCAATGACGCCAACCTTTATTGCCAATATGTCAATCTTTCTAACAAGCATATTTTCATTTTCTCATATGCTATCCAAGGTATGACACTCCCTGTAAAAATCTGCAAAGCTATTATATTGTCCTCTTTCCAGTCACGAATCCTCTTGCAACTCACTTTTTCTGTGATGTCTACAAAATACTCTTTGATAGCTAAAATGCTGGTGTGCTGTGACAGTTGCTTATCATAGACTGATAATAATTATCTCAATAAATAGCATATTGGGGCCCCAATCCCTGATTCGGGTCTCTAGATGCTACTGAGTACTAATATTTAATAATTTATGGCGATTATGGCAATATTGGGCTAGTACAAAGTGGATCTATTTATTTTGACAAAGAATCATAAGGCATAGCCAAATAGAAAGATCCTGCAGCAGTGGGAATTGATGTTCTTTTTCAGGCTTGGAGGACAACATTTCTCTATCCCTTTCCTTCCGATCCATAGTTCTTGTATCCATAATCAAAATTAAGAATGAAGAAAGACAAAGTAATCCTTACAGTTCTTCATCGGACCAGTAGACCACAGTAGTCCGGCTTGTTCTACATTTCCATCTGCATTCACAGATAGATTTCTTCCTCCAGGGACCATAGATGCACCTGCATTCAGGGTGTCTGAAATTGACAGCTGGATGTTAAGTGACAGTATCTAAGAGGGGGGAAAAACCCTGAGGAGTTGACGAGAAACCTTAATGGCCTTACACAGAAAATCAATTTAGTTACTGACTCAGAAATTTGGAAGAGATTAGCGAATTGGTGAAGGAAAAGAAAGATCAAAGCTCTTGTTAGGTGAAATATCACAGACCCTAGAATAGGCTAACTCAGCCTTTAAATTAGACTAAAGGTTAACCATATAAGAGGCCATATTAGCAGCAATAGACAGTGTCCTAAGAATAATAGATTTATTATTCTTTCATCCAATGGCTCATAGAAGCTGTGGAATATATCAATCCAACACGAATCCAAAAAGTGCTTTCTTGAACTTGATATTCCAAGCTACTATTCAAACCAATGAACTACAGGCATAACTGAACCTAGGTATAAGCCAGTGCGATTTCCACTGAATACTATCATGGATGGGGCTGTGACTGAGAGTGGAAACTTAGTTCTTGCATTATAATTTCCTTTTTTGTAACAATCCTGTCTGCTTGTGCAGTCCTACCCTAATCCTCTCATTAAGTGTAAATACCAAGACATATAATATTTGGCTGTTGGACAAGGGGAGAAGAAATTCAGGTCTATTTGTCTTGCATAATAGCACTTACCTACTTCATTACATGTTATTAGTTCAAGTTACAGTTGATACCGAGTTAATCCCATTAGTATTTCCTACGTTTCACAGCTTTGGAAGTGATCATATGGGAGGCTTTTGGAGTAGGTGAGCTACTATTTAAAGGTTTCACACTACCTTCAATGTAAGCAATATAAGCTTCAATATAAGGGAAGAGTAACCCCAGAATGAAGACTGTTAGATGGAACCATAATGAGAAAAGAAATTTAAAGATAAGAACAAATTTTCTATTAGCAATAAATGTATTAATCACCACAAAATAACAAAACATCAGATTATCAGGGATAAAAAACTTCAAGAAAAGAAATAAAACTGTGACCTCAATGTTGTCAAGGGTTGTTGAAGTTTTATTAGCTTCATTGCTGCACCTCGATTTGTAAGTATTGGCTAAGGGCCAGGAATGACTTTTTCATGTGTAGCTGCGCAAGACATTGTTGCTCTATTTTTTATTTACCGTCCTTAATATGTTATCCATGCCATTGCCATCTCAAGATCTAGACTCTTATCATGCACTCTATTGGTATACAGCCCACCTCTCTTTTAGAGCACATTATACAGTACTCTGCAGTGGCTGCTAACTTGGTTCTGGGTGCAATTCAAGGTAGTGTCTATTTTTTGCAAAATCCTATGGCGATCTAGGACCCAGTTGTCTTGAACTTCTCTCCTTATGGAGACAATTTTCCATCAGTGATGCATCCAAAATTGTTGAGACTTTAACTCATTTCAGAGGCTCTTCAAGGCAGGGAACACATCTCTCTTCATTTGAAAAATACCATGTAAGTTTGTGGTTTGATATAAATGATTATTACTACTACTAATCCTAAATGTTGTTAAAGACGCCATTGTTTCAGTACAATAAATCTTAGCTCTCAGCTCAGAGTTAATTTTGAAGAATGAATTGTATTCAATATCTCTTAAGTGATTTGGTGAAAATTTCAATATGGTCTGGGTAAGGTTGTCTTTTGTAAAAACCTAAAATTATCTTAAAGATAGAATTTCATGGTTAGTCAATACAATGAGATAATGAAATCAAAGTAGAATCTTTAAATTCACCAAAATTTTTGACAGAAGACAATTTTAACGTGTTTAATGGATTTACAAACATGTACATCAGAATTACAGATAAATAATTCCTGACAATATCTACTATTAGGAGAAGGAATGCAATTTTTTTGGGAAAGGCACTGTAACACCTCTTGTAATTTTATTGTAAAATGATCAAGATAGTCCCCGTCAGTCATTGGAGATATACAGCTTCGTTATAGACTATATGACTAATGCCTCTATGTACATACAATATGTATGGGAAAGAGACTTCAAATTTTAAAATGCAGGTAAGTAAGAATTGGGATGGGATTATGAGAAAATTGGAAGTTTAATGAGTCCACAATAATATTATTTAAAAATATGTGAAATTCAAAATTGTCCATAAACAACACTAATTCATAGTACTTATAGGTGTCAAACTACCATAAATGCTGATATGTGAATAGTCTCCGATCTTTTGAATGTGTTAGGAAATGCTTAGGTGACATTTAACATATCTATAGTGTGAGAGGGTTGGGCCAGATGGCTACAGGAGAGTGATAGAAGGCAGATATATTAGCTCCAGGTTAAGCAGGTCCCTTTTCCCTGGGTAAGGTAATAGGGGCAGTTCCAGAACAATCAGGAACTTGCAGGAACCAATTAAGGCAGACAGGCTAATTAGGACACCTGGAGCCAATTAAGAAGCTGCTAGAATCAATTAAGACAGGCAGACTAATCAGGGCACCTGGTTTAAAAAAGACCTCACTTTAGTAGGTGAGGCACGTGTGTGAGGAGCTGGGAGCAAGAGGTGCAAGAAGCTAAGGCCTGGTCTACACTACGACTTTAATTCGGATTTATCAGCTTTAATTCGAATTAACCCTGCAACCGTCCACACAACGACGCTATTTATTTCGATGTAAAGGGCCCTTTAAATCGATTTCTGTACTCCACCCCGACGAGCGGAGTAGTGCCAAAATCGATTTTAGCAATTCGAATTAGGGTTAGTGTGGCCGCAATTCGATGGTATTGGCCTCCGGGAGCTATCCCACAGTGCATCATTGTGACCGCTCTGGACAGCAATCTAAACTCGGATGCACTGGCCAGGTAGACAGGAAAAGCCCCGCGAACATTTGAATTCCATTTCCTGTTTGCCCAGCGTGGAGAGCACAGGTGACCACAGATAGCTCATCAGCACAGGTAACCATGCAGGCTGATAATCGAAAAAGAGCACCAGCATGGACCGTGAGGGAGGTACTGGATCTGATCGCTGTATGGGGAGAGGATTCAGTGCTTGCAGAACTTCGTTCTAAAAGACAAAATGCAAAAACTTTTGAAAAAATCTCCAAGGGCATGATGGAGAGAGGCCACAATAGGGACTCTGAGCAGTGCCGCGTGAAAGTCAAGGAGCTCAGACAAGCCTATCAAAAAACAAAGGAGGCAAACGGTCGCTCCGGGTCAGAGCCGCGGACATGCCGCTTCTATGCCGAGCTGCATGCAATTCTAGGGGGGGCTGCCACCACTACCCCACCTGTGTTCGTGGATTCTGGGTCGGGGATAGTCTCATCAGCGACGCCTGAGGATTCTGCCGATGGGGGAGAGGAGGAGGATGAGGATGAGGATGAGCTTGCAGAGAGCACACAGCACTCCGTTCTCCCCAACAGCCAGGATCTTTTTCTCACCCTGACTGAAGTACCCTCCCAAGCCTCCCAAGCCAGTACCCAAGACTCTGACCCCATGGAAGGGACCTCAGGTGAGTTTACCTTTTAAAATATAAAACTTGTTTTAAAAGCAAACGGTTTTTAATGATTACTTTGCCCGACTTTGCATTCGCGGTCAGTTCAGCTACTGGAAAAGTCTGTAGCTACTGGAAAAGTCTGTTAACGTGTATGGGGATGGAGCGGAAATCCTCCAGGGACATCTCCATGAAGCTCTCCTGGAGGTACTCCGAAAGCCTTGCCAGAAGGTTTCTGGGCAGTGCATCCTTATTCCCTCCTCCATGGTAGGACACTTGACCACGCCATGCTTGCAGCAAGTAATCTGGTATCATTGCCTGACAAAGCCTGGCAGCGTATGGTCCCGGTGTTTGCTGGCATTCAAGCAACATCCGTTCTTTATCTTGTTGTGTAATCCTCAGGAGAGTGATATCACTCCTGGTAACCTGGTTGAAATACGGGAACTTAATTAAGGGGACAGAGGTGGCCGTTCCTACTCGGCTGTTTGCCTGTGGCGGAAAATAAATCCTTCCCTGCAGTTAGCCAAGCGCAGATGGGAAATTGGCCCTGAGTTTTTCGCGTTTGGCTAGCAGGGATCTTCCCTGTTACCAGCCACGCGGTGGGGGGAGGGGTACCGTGATCATCCCAGAGAATTCATGGCGGGAGGGGGGCGGCGGCGGGGGGGGGGGGGGTTAGTTTGGTGCCTGCAGGGATCTTCCCTGATACCAGCCACGCGGTGGGGGGGAGGGGTACAGCGATCATCCCAGAGAATTCATGGCGAGAGGGGAGGGTGGTTAGTTTGTTTTCTGGTGCTGCTGAATGTTAACAGAAAAACCGCAGCACTCTACTTGCCTGAAGGGGCCCAGACAAGCCCCACCACACTGCCCCCCCCCCACTGGCTGAGATTGGCCAGGCTTCTGCAGCAACAAGCCCCCCCACACTGCCCCCCCCCACTGGCTGAGATTGGCCAGGCTTCTGCAGCACTCTACAAGCTATGCTTGGTATGTGGGAAAGGAGGGCGCAGAAGCTTACCATGGCCGCATGCAAGCCGAATTCTGTTGCCCAGACCTGTGATCTCTAGCAGCAAAGCCACAGGCACTCAGCATTAAGAGGCAAAATGCGACCTTGCACAGAAATCACATGTGCTATGTAATGTGAACAGTGTTGGTCACCGTGAAAGAGTATAAGCATTGTTCTGCAAAATGTAGCTTTTAAAACAATTCTCTCTTTTTTCCCCTCCCTACAGCAGCTGCAAATTCCTCAAGCCTCCCTCCTCCATCCCGAAGGTTATCACAGATAAGGCGTCGTAAGAAGAGAACGCGAGAGGAGATGTTTTCTGAAATTATGGAATCCAGCCGCAGTGACAGAGCTCATGTGAATGAGTGGAAGGAAACAGTTTCAAAGTATAGGAAAGAAGTCAGTGAACGTGAGGAGAGGAGGGACCAACGAGAGGAGAGGAGGGACCAACGTGAGGAGAGGAGAGACGCTCGAGATGAGAGGTGGCGGCAGGAAGACCAGAGGATGAAGGATGCAACGCTGGGGCTGCTCCGGAGTCTGGTGGAGGTTCAGGAACGGCTGCTGGAAAACAGACTGCCACTTCAGCCCCTGTTCCACCCTCCCCCCTCCCCATGTTCCGTATCCTCCTCACCCAGACGTGTAAGAACGCGGGGGGGGAGGCTCCGTACACCTTCCCATTCCACTCCAGTAGACAGCCCAAGCAAAAGGCTGTCATTTTTTTAACCTTTTCTTTGTGGCTTTTTCCTTCCCAGCAATCCTCCTCCCAAATACCACCCGGGTTCCCTCCCTCTTTTTCTAATCTATTAATAAAGAATAAATGATTTTTAAATGATAGTGACTTTATTTGGTTTGAAAGAAAGCTGGGGGAAGGGGCAGGGTGGGTTCCTTACAGAAAATCAGTCAATAAAGGGGGCGGGTTTTCATGAAGGAGAAACAAACAGATATTTCACACTGTAGCCTGGCCAGCCATGAAACTGGTTTTTAAAGCTTCTCTGATGCACAGCGCTTCATGGTGTGATCTTCTAATCGCCCTGGTGTCTGGCTGCGCGTAATCAGCAGCCAGGCGATTTGCCTCAGCCTCCCACCCCGCCATAAAGGTCTCCCCCTTACTTTCACAGAGATTGTGGAGCACACAGCAAGCAGAAATAACAATGGGGAGATTTCTTTGGCTGAGGTCAGAGCGAGTCAATAATGATCTCCAGCGACCTTTTAAACGGCCAAATGCACATTCTACCACCATTCTGCACTTGCTTAGCCTGTAGTTAAACAGCTCCTGACTCCTGTCCAGGCTGCCTGTGTATGGCTTCATAAGCCATGGCATTAAGGGGTAGGCTGGGTCCCCAAGAATAACTATGGGCATTTCAACATCCCCAACGGTTATTTTCTGGTCCGGAAAGTAAGTCCCTTGCTGCAGCCCTTTAAACAGAGTAGTGTTCCTGAAGACGCGAGCGTCATGAACCCTTCCCGCCCAGCCCGCGTTGATGTTGGTGAAACGTCCCTTGTGATCCACAAGTGCTTGCAGCACCATTGAAAAGTACCCCTTGCGGTTTATGTACTCGGTGGCTTGGTGCTCCGGTGCCAAGATAGGGATATGGGTTCCGTCTATTGCCCCACCACAGTTAGGGAATCCCATTGCAGCAAAACCATCCACTATAGCCTGCACATTTCCCAGAGTCACAAACTTTCGTAGCAGCACCTGAGTGATTGCTTTGGCTACTTGCATCACAGCAGCCCCCACAGTAGATTTGCCCACTCCAAATTGATTCCCGACTGACCGGTAGCTGTCTGGCGTTGCAAGCTTCCACAGGGCTATCGCCACGCGCTTCTCAACTGTGAGGGCTGCTCTCATCTTGGTATTCTGGCGTTTCAGGGCAGGGGACAGCAAGTCACAAAGTTCCATGAAAGTGCCCTTACGCATGCGAAAGTTCCGCAGCCACTGGGAATCGTCCCAGACCTGCAACACTATGCGGGTCCCACCAGTCTGTGCTTGTTTCCCTTGCCCAGAATCGGCGTTCCATGGATAGAATCTGCCCCATTAACAACATGATCTCCAAAGCACCGGGGCCTGTGGTTTCACTGAATTCTGTATCCGTGTCCGTGTCCATGTCCTCATCATGCTTGTCACTTTGCTGCCGCCGCCGCTGCCTCCTCGCCTCGTTTTTCTGGTCCTGGCTGAGCATAAACTCCACGAGAACACGCGAGGTGTTTACAATATTCATGACTGCTGTCTTGAGCTCAGCGGGCTCCATGCTTGCCGTGGTATGGAGTCTGCAGTGTTCACCCACCCAGGAAAAAAGGCGCGAAAATGGTTGTCTGCCGTCCGTTGCTTTCATGCAGGGAGGGAGGGAGGAGGTGAGACTGTACCCAGAACCACCTGCGACGATGTTTTTTGTCCCATCAGGCACTGGGATCTTAACCCACAATCCCAATGGGCGCGGGAGACTGCGGGAACTATGGGATAGCTATGGAATTGCTACCCACAGTGCAACGGTGCAGAAATCGACGCTAGCCCCGGTACTTGGACGCACACCACCGAAGTAATGTGCTTAGTGTGGCCGCATTCATTTCGACTTTATACAACCTGTTTTTCAAATCCGAATTATCTAAATTCGGATTAATCCCGTAGTGTAGACATACCCTAAGAGTGAGTAGGCGTATTGCTGGAAGACTGTGAAGTACAAGCGTTACCAGACATCAGGAGGAAGGTCTTGTGGTGAGGATAAAGAAGGAGTTGGGAGGAGGCCATAGGGAAGTAGCCTAGGGAGTTGTAGCTGTCACGCAGCTGTTACAAGAGACACTGTAGACAGTTACAATCCACAGGGCCCTGGGCTGGAACCTGGAGTAGTGGGCGGGCCCGGATTCCCCCCATCTGCCTCAACTCCCTAATTGAGACGAGAGGAGGTGACCTGGACTGTGGGTCCCACCAGAGGGGAAGGTCTCTGGCCTATCCCCCAACCCACTAGGTGAGTCAGCAGAGACTGCGGGGATTGTTCTCCTTCCTTTCCCCATGCTGGCCAGTGATGAGGTTAGCTGAGTGAACAGCAGGTTTGAGCCACTAGCAAAAGTGGCCAAACTGAGGGCTGCCGTGAATCTCTGAGGTGAGCAAATCCGCCAATAAGCGCAGGACCCACCACGGCAGAGGAGGAACTTTGTCACAATAGATACTAACATTAAGGAATATATTCCGCCCAAATCTGCTTTTGCTATACTAGATAATGTTTCAAAACTCAGAGCTCCCTCATGAAATAGTAAAATGGATCCCTAATTAAGCTTGATGGTGGCAAAATACAAATCCAATTAAGGCACTGAAAAGATAAAGAAAGACCATCTGCGAAGGAGTTTGTCACAGATCTAATTGTAACTGCTTCATCTGAAAAATTAATTGACTGTAATTTGCAGGAGATCATTTAAAGGTATTTTAGAAAAGACTCATAACCATAAGTACCAAAACAAAAGGGAATGGATCTGGTTCTTCTAAGCTAAATAAAGATGAGGGCATGAATGCACTTCTCTTTTATTTGATTGTAGCTGTATATTCTACCATGTATATCTTGGGAGTGCTTTGGCCAGTGATGTGGGTGACATGTCTATTGTGATTTGTGAAAGCCAGCAGTGAGAGTATATGTTAAAGTTTGACTTTTCTCTAGTTTTATGCCTCAATTTGTCAGAGAGATGATAGTAGTGTGTGTAGTAATGTGTTCTTTGAATAGTGTCCCTAGGGGTGCTCCACTTCAGATGTGCATGTGTATGTTGAGCTGTGGATTGGAGATTTTCAGTTAGCAGTGTGCATTCAACCCGCATATGTGTCTTATGCTATCTCATGCTGGATACTGAGGCAATATAAGGGTGCAGGGGCAAACCACCCTCAGTTACTTCTCAAGCACATGAGACAGAGGCCTGGTGTGTCCTACTTGAGCATGCCTTGGCTTTTCTAATATTTCTAGAGTGGTTAAGATAGTTTGAATAGTTAGTTGGTAGTATAGTTTTAATGAGTTAGATAAGTAGTGAGAGGATTGTTTTACTCCTCTCTTTCTCCTTGGAGAGACTTTTTTTTCCTGGCAGGGCATGCATAGCTTGCCAGGTTTCAAACATTAACTCTCTTGCTGAGAGGCTTTACCTGTGAGCTATGGCCACTCTAAGCGTGTCTGTTGCTTGGGGGAGTCTCACATCTCCCAGACATGGAACTTCTGCCTGGTCTTAAAGTTCAGAGCAAGGAAACAGGGATATTAAGCTCAAACTGCTAATGATGGAACGCTTCCTTTGGCCAGCTTGTGTCAGGTTAGGTAAGGCGATCAACCCCCATATATCTGTCTCCAGACAGATCCAGTGCCCCTTCTACCTCGGCACAGGCTATCCCTAATCATGGAGAGACTTTGGAGCCTTCAGAGAAGGCTTCTGAGAAGAACAGCATGGACTCTCACCAGAACTGAAAAAAACCAGGTCCCCAGAGAGATCTACTGTCTCCAACGCTTTGACCTTTTGACTAGGTGCCATTAAGTCGAAGAACTCCTTCTTGGGTACTGGCAGGCAGTGCTTAATTTGTGCCAGGACTTGCCAGGGTTGAGCCCTGGCACCTCTAGGCTTCACAATTCATAGCCCTGGCACCTCTGAGGTTGCTGCATCAGTTATGAATTTTTTAAAAATGGCTTGATCCCTGGCATCTAGGTGCTTGAGCCCCGGCACTTCTTTCATTACAAATAAAGCACAGTCAGCAGGGCTATAAAGTCCTGGAGCACGAAGGAGAGACACAGCTCTGACAGGGCCTTGATACCTTCTAACAGCAAGAAAGGCAAGCATAGACACTTGGTATTTGCACCATCGAGTTCAGCCAAGCCATCTGTACCACAAGAGCTCAGATATACAAGGATCACTCAATAATGGATGAACCAAAGTATCTGCTTGGATACCAAGCATCTCTTGGTACCGAGACCCTGATCTTTCACCATTTTCTGTGTGTGTTCCTCCATTGGATGAGATGGAGAAGAATGAAGGAGACTTCCAGTCGGCCTGCTCCATTTCTTTTCAGGGTTCTCCAACATACCCCTTCAGGAACCAAGTCTCTGAAAGTCATAGAGAAGGTCAGGCTCATTATCAAGGCTGGTGGGAACCAACCATGCATATCACTGCCACTTCCTTTTGGGAAATTCATGCCGAAAAGTGACCCGCACTCTTCGTGCTTAAGGTGCCTAGGGGAGAGCCACCAAAGAGATAGGTGCAGTATCTGCAGGGCTTTTCGCCCCAGGATTCTCAAAGATAGAGAGCAGAGACTTAAAGTCCTCCTAATGGAGGCGGCCCTGCGGCCGCAATCTGATCCCGGGCCTACCGAGCCGGCACCCAGCACTTCATCCTCGGTGCGCAGTGCCCCAGCACCGGCGATAAGTCGTGAGGCCAAGGCCCCCAAACCCCAGCACCGGAGAGAGTCGGCGCACAAGAAACCAGCCTTGATGAGACACCGTTCCCCATCGCCAGTGCCTGTTAAAAAGAACAGGCCTGTGAGGGAACACTCTCCCCACCGGGACTCTAAAGGGCCGGCGCCGTCCACGAATGCTACAGGAAAGTCCGCGCCGCAGACCCATTCAGCCATCCTGTTGATTCCCACCCCAGAGAGGGTACGGTCGAGTCCGAACAAGCCTAGATCCCTGGATATGATGGAGGAAGCGCGCCTCCCATCGACGCCGGAGGCGTTCAAAGCCACCTCAGACCTCTTGAGCCTCTTCGACGTTGGCGGCCCCGCCACTAATGCCACCACCACCGGCACCGCCGTCTGACAGAAGTGTGCCACAAAGGGACACGGCACCGCCTAGCCAAACAACGGCACCGATGGGGACCTTGCTCCCAACACCGCAGACACTGTCCAGCACGCCTCGTCGCTCGGTGTCGACCCCAGTACCGGCCGCGGTGCTGCATTCTGAGCCAGCACTGGCCGCGCAGCCTGAGTACGTGTGCCGCAGGCCCTCGTAGAGGGAGAGGGGGTAGATGAAGGCCCTCTTCAGGGGATCTCTTCCTCCTCATCTCCGGATGAGGCAGTAGCGGGAACTTCAGCGGCACCAGCCCTAGAGGACAATAGGATCCTCCAACAGCTGCTTACTCGAGCAGCCCAAAGCCTCTCGATCCAGAGTGAGGAGATTGAGGTGGGTACAGATCCGGTGGTGGATATCCTGACCCCGTCAGGCCCGTCCAGGGTAGCCCTATCTCTCATAAAGACCATTACGGACACCACCCGCACCTTGTGGCAAACTCCAGCCTCATTGGCCCCTACGGCTAAAAGGACTGAGAGGCGATATTTTGTTCCAACCAAGGGCTATGAACATCTTTATACACACCCTCCCCTGGACTCCCTAGTGGTAGATGCAGCCAACGAGAGGGAACGCCAAGGGTTTCAGGGAGCTACCCCCAAAAATAGAGAGGCCAAAAAGTTGGACCTGTTCGGGCGCAAGGTATATTCAACGGGGGGCCTGCAGTTGCGCATTGCCAATCAGCAAGCCATAGTGAGCCGATATGGACACAACACGTGCTCGGCTTTGTCTAGGTTCGCGGACCTCCTTCCACAGGGTCCCGAACCGAGTTTTCAGCCCTGGTTGAAGAGGGGAGATTGATTACCTGGGGTTCCCTCCAGGCGGCCTTGGACGCGGCCAATTCAGCCTCACGCACGTTGGCGACTGGTCTGGTCATGAGGCGCGGAGCCTGGCTTCAAGTTTCCGGCCTCCCTCATGGGGTCCAACAAACGATCCAAGACCTCCCCTTCGAAGGGCCCATGCTCTTCTCAGAGAAGACTGATAAGAGGCTTCATAGCCTAAAGGATTCACGGACCACCCTCCGTTCATTAGGCCTACACACCCCCGTCACCCAGCGTAGGCAGTTCAGGCCACCACAGTCCCCACGGCCGTACCAGCCTCAAAATCGAGGGGATGCCTTGCGCAGAAGGGCAAGGACGGGCAGGAGGAGGCAACAACAGCAGCCCTTCGGCCAGTCATCTGCCCAACCAAGGCCTACACAGGGGCCTAGACCACCATTTTGATGGCTTGGTCGAGGACGACCTCCCAGTCAGAACCCTGGATCCGTCCAACCTTACCTTCTCGTCATATCTGTCCCCCTTCTATCGTGTGTGGGCCCGGATCACATCGGACGCTTGGGTGCTTCGCACGGTAGAGATGGGATATTCTATCCAGTTCTCCTCCCTCCCGCCCCACCAGCCCCTCTCCCCGTCCCTTTTCAGGGACCCCTCTCACGAGCAACTTCTACTTCAAGAAGTTCAGTCCCTCCTTGCATCAGGGGCAGTAGAGGAGGTTCCTAATGAGTTACGGGGCAAGGGCTTCTATTCTCGCCATTTCCTAATACCGAAAGCAAAAGGGGGCCTCAGACCTATTCTGGACTTGTGGCGTCTCAACAAATTTGTAAAGAAGCTCAAGTTCCGCATGGTCTCCCTGTCCTCCATCATTCCTTCCATGGATCCAGGAGACTGGTATGCCACCCTCGACTTAAAGGATGCATACTTTCACATTGCGATAATCCCTCAGCACAGGCGTTACCTCAGGTTTCTCATGGGCAACACTTATCTACAATTTACGGTTCTGCCCTTTGGTCTGTCAGCAGCCCCAAGGGTCTTCACGAAGTGCATGGCAGTCGTGGCAGCCTTCCTGCGCAGGCAGGGAATCCAGGTATTTCCCTACCTGGACGACTGGCTCATCAAGGGCAGGACCAAGGCGCAGGTGGAGGCTCAGGTGGTCTTTACCAGGCAGATCTTCCTCGCACTCGGCCTCTTACTCAAAGAGGCCAAGTCCACACTATCTCCAACCCAAAAAATTGAATTCATAGGGGCAGTTCTGGACTCGACACACGCCAGGGCATATCTCCCAGAGGCCAGATACCGGACTATGTCCAACATTATTTTCAGCCTCCAACGTTACCCGACCACCACAGCAAGAAGCTGCCTCAAATTACTAGGGCACATGGTGGCATGTACCTACGTGGTGAGACATGCCAGACTCAGACTGCGCCCACTCCAGTCCTGGTTGGCAGGGGTTTATCGGCCAGTCAGGGACTCTCTAGAATTAGTGGTGACATTACCTCGGCCGGTGTTGGACTCCCTTCAGTGGTGGCTCGACCCGCGGGAGGTCTGCGCGGGAGTGCCTTTCTTCGACCCCCCAGGATCGTGGTCGCCTCCTTCACCCGAACCTGGAGTCACTCCACCTTACAGCCTGGATGCTCCATGGCTAAACCCCGTGGAGATGCAATGCTCTCATCAGGTCAGGCAGGTCCTTCTTGGCAGCAGGAAGCCTTCAACAAGGACCACGTACTTGGCCAAGTGGAAGCACTTCTCGCTTTAGGCCACACAATGGGGTCATGCTCCCTTGCTCGCCCCGATCCCTCTTATCCTGGACTATTTACTATATCTCAGACACCTGGGACTGACTCTCTCTTCGGTTTGAGTACACCTGGCTGCCATCTCGGCGTTCCACCCTGGAGCGGGGGGTACTTCAGTGTTTGCAAACCCGCTTGTTGGTCGCTTCCTCAAGGGCCTTGACAGGTTGTTCCCGCACATTCATCAAGCCATCTCTGCTTGGGACCTCAATTTAGTCCTGTCCGTCCTCACAGGCACCCCCCTTCGAGCCGTGGGCTTCGTGCTCGCTGTTATATCCTTCATATAAGGTCGCATTCTTGGTGGCTATCACATCAGCCCGGAGAGTGTCGGAACTCAGAACTCTAACATCTGAACCTCCATACACCATCTTCCACAAGGATAAGGTAAGGTCCAACTCAGGCCTCACCCAGCGTTCCTCCCTAAGGTGGTTTCCCCATTTCACATGGGTCAAGACATTTTTCTCCCGGTGTTTTATTCGAAACCACACTCCTCTGTGAAGGACCGTAGGCTGCATTTCTGGACGTTCGCAGGGCTCTCGCGTTCTATATCGAAAGGACAAGGTCCTTCAGGAAATCATCCCAACTTTTCATCGCCGTGGCCGACAGGATGAAAGGGCTCCCGGTCTCGTCACAGCGAATCTCGGCTTGGATCAGAACCTGCATCTGGGAGTGCTACAGTCGGGCCAATATACCAGCCCCGCCTATCACAGCCCACTCCACAAGACCTCAGGCCTCTTCCGCTGCATTCCTGGCCCAGGTCCCGACGCAGGAAATTTGTAGAGCGGCCACCTGATCCTCAATCCACACCTTTACGGCGCACTATGCCATCACGCACCAGGCCAGAAATGATGCTGCCTTTGGCCGCGCAGTCCTCCAGTCTGCAGTGACCTCCGACCCCACCGCCTAGATTTGGGCTTGTGAGTCACCTGCTTGGAATGGACATAAAACAATCACTCGAAGAAGAAAAAACGGTTACTCACCTTCTCGTAACTGTTGTTCTTCGAGATGTGTTATTCATGTCCATTCCAATACCCGCCTTCCTGCCCCTCTGTCGGAGTGTCGGCAATAAGGAACTAAGGGGGTGGGGAGTCGGCTGGCCCCTATATACAAGGCCATGAAGGCGCCACTCCAGGGGGTGCCGAAGCCGACCCTATGGACGCTGCTATAGTAAAAACTTCCGGCTGGCATGCACGCGGCGCGTACACACCTGCTTGGAATGGACATGAGCAACACATCTCGAAGAACAACAGTTACGAGAAGGTGAGTAACCATTTTTTCAATAGAAGCCCAGGCCCTGGGTCAGTGCGGGGCAGCAAACAAACAGTCAGGAGCTCATGGTTCTGAGCGTCTGGTGCCAGGGGGAGACTGCCACCCGTGAGTGGGGTAGCAGGGGGGACGCAGGCCCACCCACTCCACTGCATCCCAGCCCGGGGCCCTAGCAGCGGCAGAAGTGGGTATCCTGACCGCAAAACACTGACATTGGTTCTGGCAGTGCTGCGGCCAGACCAGGGTCGGCTGCCCCCGGGCTACTTCCGGACTCCCCCTTGCAAGATACCTGGATTAGGGCGGTGTCCTCGGAGGTTTCCAGCACCATAGGTTCCTCCAGGTAACTGGCGAGGGGTAGGCTCGGCTGCTCCTCGGGGTAGCTGGCCAGGGGTAGGCTTGGCTGGCCCGGCCAGTCCTCGGGTCGACCGCAGCCTGCCGGCATTTCCCAACCCAGAGCTAGGCCACAGGCATCTGGCCTCTCCGGCAGCTGGCTTTCAAGTGAGCTCTGCAGTTGGGCTTTTCTACTTCCTGTCCTGCACCATGACCTCTTGGGGGCGGGCACAGGATCCACTGGCTCCGCCCACATTGGTGCTAGAGGAGGCTCATCCCTCAGCGGGACTGTGGGGTATCCCACCGCCTTGCTAGAAGGTTCTATTGGGGTTCCACCTTTAATCAATCCATTCATCTACCACTGTTTTTCCAGAAGCTACATAGTTCTCTACAGGAATCCTGTTTATATACCCAGGATGTCAGAAGGGCATTGGATTTCTATGTAGATAGGACCAAGCAATTTAGAAAATCACCTCTGCTCTTCATTTCCTTCATGGATAGATCCATGGGGGTCCTTGATCTCCACTCAGAGACTATTGAGATGGATACCTGGAAGTATCATCACTGGTTATGATGCTATGGGTGTTCATTCCCCACAGAATGAGATAGAACATTCAACCAGATTGCAGCATTACTGAAGAATGTACCAGTGTCTGAAATATGTAGGACCACTACATGGGTTTCAATACATACATTTTCAAAACATTATGTCCCGATCCATGCTGTCAGATCCAATTCAGCACTTAGTTCTGCAGTTCTATCATCAGTTCTGGACTCTATTCCAAAGCTCCCTCATCCATCTGATCGGAAGTCACCTGAAGTGGAGCGCCCACAGGGACACTACTTGAAGAAGAGGAAGAGGTTACTTGCTTGGCGCAGTAACTGCAGTTCTTCAAGATATGTCCCTCAATGGGTGCTCCACTACCCACTTTCTTTACTCTCTGTTTTGGACCGTTCCTTAGGGGACATTTACTTGGAGACGGGACTGAGGGTGGTTTGCCTGCTGGCCCCTATATAGCCTGAGTATCTGCAGGGCTGGTGCAAGGATATTTTGCGCACTAGGCGAAACTTCCACCTTGCCCCTCCCCCCCCCGCACATCAGTTCATTGAGGGGCAAATCCCAATGAGCCTTTATAGATCCCATGGGCCAGCCTGCCCAGGGGCCAGCCATGCCCAGGGGCTGCTCCCCAGACCAGATTCCCTCCTCCCCGCCCCCTGAACTCCCCTGGAGGGTGAACAGCCCCCCCACGAGCCCTCCCAACCCCACCCCGGTGGCCCCTGCCCTGAGTTCACTCACTGGCTTTGCTGGGCTTGGGCCGCTGCAGCAGTTTGACAGGGAGGAGCCGCCTTCTGGAGGCACTGGAGAGCCAGAGCGTCCCACTTGTGGCTGGGGCGAGCCCCAACCATGGAGGAGCCAGCGTGGCATGGGGGGCAGCAGCCCTGCAAAGGTGGCAGCGCCACTAGCTGGGAGCAGTCACGTCCCCCGCCCCTCCTGCTCAGGCTGCGGCCCGGCGCCTCCCCCCGGGGGCTCCTGCAGGCTGCAGTGGATGCATGCGGGTGCTGGCCCCCATGCACCCCCCTGCTCCCCCATCGCTGCGCTTGGGCTCTGCAGCTCCCGGGCATGTGAGCCGCCGCCGGGGAGCAGGGCCCTGAGCCTGCTCCAGGAGGGGCAGCGAAGGCTCACACGCCCGGGAGCCGCAGATCCTGAACATGGCAACGGGGAAGTCAGGGGGTGCACGGGGGCTGCTGACTGCATGCATCTGCTGCAGCCTGCAGGAACCCCCGGGTGGGGCGCGCTGGGCCACAGCCTGGACAGGAGGGATGGGGGGCGTGGCTTCTCCCCACCTACCTTTGCAGGGCTGCTGCCCCCCTGTGCCGTGCTGGCTCCTCCATGGCTGGGGCTTGCCGCTGACGCTCTGGATCTCTGGTGCCTCCGGAAGGTGGCTTTTCCCTGCCAAGCCAGGGCACCGCTTTTTTAGGGTTACCATATTTCAACAATCAAAAAAGAGGATGGGGGGGAGAGCCCCACCCAAGCCCCACCCCCATCCACTTCCTCCCACTTCCCGCCCCCTGACTGCCCTCCTCAGAACCCCCAAGCCTCCCCTGCTCCTTGTCCCCTGACTGCCCCCTCCTGAGACCCCCCACCCTAACTGCCCCCCCTAGGAACCTACCCCCTACCTGTCCCCTGGCTGCCCCAACCCTTATCCACACCCCTGCCCCCAGACAGACCCCGGGACTCCCATGCCCCATCCAACCATTCCCTGCCTCCTGACAGGCCCTCCCAGAACTCTCGTCCCATCCAACCCTCCCCCTGCTCCCTGCCCCCTGACAGCTCTGATCCCTCTCCACACCCCTGCCCCCTGACAGCCCCCCCCAGAACTCTTGACCCATCCACCCCCCCCCCCCCGCTCCCTGACTACCCCTCGGGACTCCCCTTACCACCATGCCACTCGAGCCGCTGGCTCCATGTGGAGCCAAACCAAACAGGCTGCGGAGCGCACAGCCCCTCCCCCACAGAGTGCTGGCAACGCGGCACTGGGGAGGGGGCCAGCAGGGGAGGGACTCTGGCTGCTGGAGGCCAATGGGAGTGGCTCAATTAGGCCCAGGCACCCAATCAGCCGTGCCGCACTCTGCATGGGGGTGGGAGGGAAGGCGCGGAAAATCCCAGACCTTTCTACCAATTCCTTACAGCTTTTTAAAGACGAAAAGGACATGTCCAGGGAAATATGGAGGGAGCTTTTTGCTGCCCCCAACCACTTGGCACCCTAGGCGACCGCCTAGTTCGCCTAGTGGTTGCACCGGCCCTGAATATCTGGCAGAAGGAGGCATAGGGCACATGCGCGGGCCGAACCAATATTGCTAACTGAAAAGCTCCGATCAAGGGCACATGCACCTGAATTGGAGCACCCACAGGGACACATCTCAAAGAACCGCCGGTAAGTTTTCATGTGTGGTCCTTTTCTTTAGTGTGTATTTGTAATTACTTGAAGAACTGATTTAGGAGGTATGAGGTACAATTAGTATGCTGATGATACCAGATCAATATTAACATCTCAGTAGACCATGACCACCCTACTTTGATGCTGTTGTCACTGGTAACTTTCCTGAAGTACTATTTAGAGATACCATTGCTAAAACCTATTTAGAGAAGATAGGTGCATTGGAGGGCCATTTCCAGCGAGGGCCTATGACTTTGGAATTCTATGCTCTCTTTCTTTCCCCTCATTCTCCTGAGAGAGAGAAAAAACAGTATGTGCATGTTGGTCCTGAGGAATGCCCAAGACTTAAAAAAATCTCCATTTTTATGTAGGGTTTCTATTGCTTGTGTGTAGTTTTGGTAGGTGGGAGGATAAAGCTTATTGAGGATGTCTGCTTCTGATCTGGTAAAATGGCATTTCCTCATTTATAATATTTTGGAAGTAAGAGACTCTGACTTCAGTGTGCATTTTAGAAGAACCTTAGCTGCTCAACTTATATTAATATTATGGGTGTTGTATGACCAAGACCTCACATAATGAAAATATATTTCCTAGATAGGGTAATATCACTTAAACAGCAAAGTAAAAGGACTATGTCTTGGGAAAAGAAATAGAAAATAGATTAGGTGAATTGTATGCGGAATTTAAAGTCCTTAAGTAGTAAACACTGAAATGTATAGTATTGTTTTAGCTATATATATACATACACTCACATTGCTGTATTCTTTGTACAATTTGGAATTTGTATATATAACAGTTCGGTTCTTTCTGTTTGTCCATATCGTGTAACATATATCTTATCATTTCTGGTTAGCTAAAAAACCCTCCACATATTTGTATATTTATGTAATTGATTAACCTTGGCTTGAATTTTCAACCTAAGTTTTTCATTTCCTCATGTGTAAGTTTGCCATATAGTTTGAACTATGGGTGCCATCTAGCGTGACAAGATTCATAACTAATCCGATATTTGTTGGACAGGTGAAAAAAATCGGCATTATTGTGAAGTAAGCTGATTAAGTACTTTGTCTCATCCATCTGCTAGTTTTTTAAATACAGGCACATCCAGGCGTATGGCTACTTTTGAACATGTCAGGTTTAGTGATAGTTGTTGTTTGACAATAGGGAAAATAGCAGACATGTTGCATGAATAACTTCCATAGCTTGGCTCAATTGGTCAGAGCAACTTTAGAGAGGGTGAGGAGGTGGGCGAGCTTTTGTGTTGTTGGGTTTCTCTTACATTTTTGATCTCATAGGAATAACACTAGGATTTGATCCTGCAACATTTATGTGAGGAGTCCTGACTTATGCAAGTACACCCACTGAGTAGTTAATGGGTCTCTTTGAGAAAGAAGTATTCACACAAGTAAAGGTTGTAGGACTGGGCCCTAAGTTCAGTTGATTGGTTTTCTATAATTTTTTTACTTCAAGCTACTTTAAGGTCTAAGGGCTTGATTCTGGCCTTTGGAAACAAAAATGACCAAAAAATGACAAATTAGGGGACAAATTCCAGCCTCAGTTATATTTTTGCTACCCTACTGAACAAACTGATATAACGCTTATGTAATTAAGAGAAAAATTTGGCCTCTGATATTGCTGTATATTGAAATTGCAGCACAGTTTATACCATATACTGTTTTCTGTAGTTTGGCCTGTATATAGGCTAGAGTAATAAAACTCATTTCAAATGAGTTATTCTGGGTATAAATCGGCATAACTAAGATCAGAATCTGGACCTGACTTCCAAATCTGCACTGTGATCTGGGCTTCCTTATCAGTGATTCAGACAAGTATGTTCATTATCTCATATACATGTACAAGTCTTTCTTAGTAATTTTTGCCCATCGTGTGCCTCTCTGGCTGTCCGGTCCAAAATGGGTTTCCTAGTAATTTATTTACTATCCATAACATGGACTAGAATAGTAACTGTTACTAGCATTATGAAGAATAAACACTATTTGAATTAAACCGTGCATGCACCAAACAGCGTAGATAATGTATGTGCAACCAAGAAATATATATATTATGTACAATACTTGCTCCATTACTAATACCTTGTTTTTATTTCTGAAACAAACAAAAAAAAGCCTCAGTCCAGCAAAGCACTTAAGGACATGGTTAACTTTAAGCATGTGAGTAACCCTATTGAAAGCAGAAGGTTAGTGTAGCTCGAGTGTAGTAACTCAAGCTAACTGTTGCAGTGAAGACAAACGCTATAGCTCTTTAGTTTGGTCTGGCATGGTGATTCTCAAGTTTCTATTAATAACTAAGAAAACTGAACAGAAGATTGATTTCAAACTAACAAAGTTGCTACTCAGCAATGGGTCATTTATAAAGTAACAATACAGAAAAGGAGGTACTTCTTGCAGAATTCCACTACTTCCTATATTTTTCGCAGATACCAGCTAATATATAGTATGTGCATTCATAGAATATATTTTAATTGTTTTATGTTATCATGGACATACCAAATTATATTTTTGTTTATGGTGATGTTATTGCCGACTAAGAGTCTAAGTGGTAACTAGTAATTATCTGAGGCTGCATGTGATGTACCATATGTAATTTTGAACAGAGGAGATCCCACTTTAGAATCTGGAGAAGGCAGAACAAACTATTCACTTGAAAAGGGTCAATTTTCTTACATCTAGAATACGTAACATTGTGCATAGTTATTAGATGAAGACTTGCTTTTGTACTGCATAATCTTTATAATTAGGCAAGGTTCCTTTTCCTTGGGACATTTTTAAGGATGGAAATTTCAAATATATGCCATGTTCTATAAATTCATTTTCTTCATCTTGGACATTAACTTGGATTAATTACTGGACAAAATAAACATATTTTAAACAGAAAATAGCAATGAAGTTTCGACCATTAGGACAGACCTGCTTAAGGAACTGTTTAGAAAGAAAAAGGTAAAATCTCTTAGGAGGAATAGAAAGTCAGGACGCACTTTCTTTTATCTTTATTTACATACACCATGTGAGAAAGAACCTAGATAAAAATCTATGGCTATTTTTTATTTGCCTCTTGTAAATGCTGGTAAGCTTTCCTTTTTATGCATTCAAAACTAGTTTATTACTACTGAAAACCAGCTTCAATAATAAAAGTATTTTATACAATGGTATTACTAACAATATTCCATTACATGTTAGCATTTGTAATTGTTCAGGGTTAATGCAGTGTTGCTGTAGCCGTGTTGGTCCCAGGATATTAGACACACATGGTGGGTGAGGTAATATCTTTTATTGGACCAACTTCTCATCAACAGAAGTTGGTCTAATGAAAGATATTGCCTCACCCACCTTGTCTCTCTGTTCAGGGTTAAGAATGTCTAGGAATAATAAAGCTGTTCAGACCAATGCTTTTTAATGGAATTTGGCTATCCAGAATTGGAAACGTTATGTTATCTCAGTGAGGATATCTTATTCAATTACTGCCAGGTGTATGATCATATTACAGTACTATAAAAGTGCTTTGAATTGAACCTTATTTAGAATAAAGTACCTTATTTAGAACTTTGCAATATAAGATGCCTAGTCACTAAATGAATGTATTCTTTCTTCATTTTTTGCAGTTTTAAAGTTTGTCTTGTTTTACAGTTCTTTATTTCTACCAGAACTTTCATAGCAATGTTGAAGTGGTCAAACCAAAGCTAATTTTAAAATTGAAAGCAGGGATCTTAGATAATCCAGCTTTTCTTTAAATGCAAGATGTTTATTGGTAAAAAGCACAATCTTTTATAAGGAAAGGCCACTGGTATTTTGTAGCTCAATTACTTTTCATAATTTCTGCCTAATTTTGCTTCTGCACTGTAGAAAAATTGTAGCCTCACATTGCTTGATAGCTTATTCTTATTGACAGGGCCGGCTCCAGGCACCAGCCGAGCAAGCTTGTGCTTGGGGCGGCAGATTCTATGGGGCGGCATTCCACCCAATCCTAGGGTGGCACGGCCGCTTTTTGTTTGTTTGTTTGTTTTGTTTTGTTCGCTGCTCTGGTCGGGGGCAGCGGCGCAGAGGAGGGGAGTGCCCTGCTGGGAGCAGGCTGCGCGCTCCATCTGCCCCAACTGGTGCCAGGTCTGTAGCAAGCCCAGCAGGGAGCGTCCTTCCCTCCCTGCCGACTGGAGCGGCGCGGAGCCCTCCCGGCAGGCGGTGCGGCGGTCGGGGCTGCGTGGCGAGCACCCCGCTGAAGCCCTGGCCACCCCCCTTCTTTCTCTGGTGATTAATGTCATTGTGCAATGTATGTATTAACACTAGGTAAGGAATTATGGATATTCATTGATATTACAGTCTGAGCAGACAGGAGGGAATGTCTCAACTATCTAACTGTCTCCTATGTTAATTAAGCATGATGGAATCAGAAACAATGGAAGCCTCATTTACATAGAAATCATACAGGGGAATGGGATGCCCACAGGAAGGGAAGAACAGCATGAGGTCATCCTGCCTCTTGAAACAAATTCATTGAACTTTGGAAGATGTAGAACTTTGGCATCCATCACTAGACAGACGCAAGAGGCCAGAGCTCTTCCAAGCTAAGAAAGATAAGTCCTTCAACCAGTACCAGATTTACCATGGTGCCATATGGCCCCATCGCGCCAGGGCCAAGCTCAGAAGGGGGCCCATAACACTCACTTCCTCCCCTCTCGCAGCGCTGCACAAGTGGCGCCTCGGCACCTCGGCGGCGGCAGGGATCCAGCATGGGAGCTCAGAACCCAAGGGGACCTGGGAGCTATAGTTCCTTGGCCAGCTCCCTGTCTGGAGAGCAAGCCCTGGAGCAGGGAAGGAACTACATTTCCCAGCATTCCTTTGGCCACTATCAACAGGAAAGGGAGGGGGAAAGAGTGGGGAAGCTGAGACCCCATGTGCTGCAGCTTGCTGTGAATGAAGAGCTGGCTGCTAGAAGGGGGTGGCAGTGTGAATGGGGAACAAGTATGCCTAAGGAGTAGAAGGCTTTGGCCCAGATATCACCCTCAGAAGACTTCTCCAGACTGGATTAGGGATGCTGGTGTGACCTCGCCTGGTAGCCTCCAAAGAAGGAACTGGGTAGAATGAATGGACCGTGCACCTCTCTATCTGAAGCCTAGCAAGGGAGGTATGTGGACCCTACCAGGAGAAGTTAAAATGAAAAGTAAGGGAGGGGAGGCTCTACTAGAATACAGTAACTCCTCACTTAACATTGTAGTTATGTTCCTGAAAAATGTGACTTTGAGCAAAATGATGTTAAGCTAATCCAATTTCCCCATAAGAATTAATGTAAATGAGTGGGTTAGGTTCCAGGGAAAAATTTTTCACCAGACAAAAGACTATATATATCTACACACACACACACACACACACACACACACACACACACACACACACACACACACACACAGTATAAGTTTTAAACAAACAATTTAATACTGGTACACAGTGATGATGATTGTGAAGCTTGGTTGAGGTGGAGGAGTCAGAGGGTGGGATATTTCCCTTACTGCTAAATGATCAACTAGCAATTGGCTGAGCCCTCAAGGGTTAACTCTCTCACTCTACAAAGCAGCAGGAATGGAGGGAGATATGCTCATTTCCCCTTTAAGTACACTGCCTTGTTAATTAGATCAGCTTGCTGAGACTGCAGCTGCTGCAAGCTCCCTCCATCCTGAGCCTTGGTGTGTCTTCCCTGCTCTATGGAAGATGGGGTAAGCGGGGTGCAGGAGCAGTGGGAAGGGGGACACTCTGACATTAGCCCCCCTCTTCCTTCCCCCCCCCCGCCCCACACAGCAAGCAGGAGTTTCGGGGAGCAGCTCCAAGGCAGAGGGCAGGAGCAGCACCTGGCAGTGTGGGGAGGGACAGCGGCAATTGCTAGCCTGCTGGGCAGCTGCTGCACAGGGAACTTAGGAGAGCAGGGAGCTGACGGGGGAGCTGATGGGGGGGGGCTGCCAGTCCACCCTGGTTCCAAGCCCCCACCAGCTAGCTGCAACGGGCTGTTCTTCCTGGAAGCAGTAGACAAAGCAGGCGACTGTCAAACAACATTAGAAGGGAGCATTACACAACTTTAAACGAGCATGTTCCCTAATTGAGCAGCAATGTAACAACGAAACAACATTAACTGGGACAACTTTAAGTGAGGAGTTACTGTACCTGGGCAGCTTTAGGTACAGTACCAGGCACGCAGGAGGATTTCCACGTCTGAGCCATGGAAGCAGAAATTGACTTCTCCTTTCCAGATTTATCACATGCCTTCCAGATTTGAACACTCTCAAAATTCAGGAGTGCTCATGCTCAGTTTGGGCAGCTGTTACTTCATTTCTCCCAAATCAAATATACTGATCCACCATAATTTTCTGTAGAAAAAGTAGGATAAAATTGAGCAACAAATGCTGGGGTTTTCCCAGTGCTAACTAAGACTGGAATTGCTATTTTCAACAGCCATTGCCATTTTTTTTAGGGTTTTTTTGTTTGTTTGTTTAAAAAGAAGACAGTGATATTGCATTGGCAAATTTCCCACAGAAATGAAGAGTGGAAGAAAAGAATAACGAAGGCACCTCAACTTTTCCTCATTTATGTAGGACAGTCTTACAATATGGATCAGATATCCTCCAATCACACAAGCTGAAAATTGTTCCACTTTACCACAGTTATGTAACCATGTGGGAACCAGTCCTGTCTGTGTTCTGTGCACATTCAAAATTCCTACTGAAATTCAGAAGTGCCTTGCTTTTGTAACCATACTACCTGATATTTTCAGCCCTTGTAAGCTAAGCAGGTTTACATTTAGTAATTGGGCAGGAGGCCTCTCAGAAAAAGTTAGGTGCTGTAGGAGGTGTTGCTTATTCACTAGGTAATGTGAGACCTTCCTGTTACAATAGTAAACCAGTGCAGCATAGAATATACTTTGCTCCTAGAGTCTAGAATGGGGTCCTTTGCTTCTATACGTAGCCCATTAAAGACAATGAAAAGACTAAGTCCTCACTTTGGGGAGGTGTTTGCAAGTGGCTTGCTCAAATGGCAGGATGAGCACTGAGGGGAGGGATTTGTCAGAATTGATCAGGTATCTGCTGGCTGTGAAACTTTATTGAGCTGAGACCACAACCACATACAGTGACTGGTGACATAGGGTGGTACTGGAGACATGGCTATAGAAGGTCTGAATGAGGAAGGAGATAAATCTGTGGGGAGTTTCCCCTGATCACTGTGAAATTACTGCTCACTGTGGACACTGGTAAACCCACATGGATATACAGCTTAATGAGAAAAACTGGGGGCTGAGGGAGCTGTGTATGGCAATGCAGAGATATGTGATCAAAATGTCTCTGAGATTCAGTACCGGGTATACTATGGCACCAATGACTCTGCCACACCAGGCCCACTCTCGGAGCCCACAACGACTACATGGGGGCCCACAAATATGTTTGGCATCAGGACCCACAAAAGGTTAATTCGGCCCTGCCTTCAACCAAGGGATGTTGCAGTCTCTGGAACTGAATATAGGTGAGAAACCTGCTTAGGCATCATTCACCTAAGAAGACAAGGGAAGCCAGCACCCTATATTTTTGTAGAAGGTCCTTACTTAGAGAAAGTCAGCCATGGCTGGGAATAAAAATGACTCACGAGAGAAAATATCTTGAACAAAGCCTGTATCTTGCTAGATTAAGTTTTAGACTTTTGGATGTGTGTTTTCACTTTTATTTGCTTGTAACCCTTTCTAACTTTATTCCTTTTACTTAACATCACTTAACCTATATCATATTGTTAATAAATTTGTTTTATTTTACTATAAACCAACTTAGTGCAGTGTTTAATGGGAAGGGCCTATTCACCCCAGTTAAGTTAATAAACTGTGATGTGTTTTTGTGTCTCTAGAAGAACAAATGAACAATACTGTTTCTCTGAACTGTCCAGGAGAAGGCTGGACATTGCAGAGCACATGGTTTGGGGAAAAATTGGGAGTGGGAGTTGTTGGCGTCACTTTGCAACTAGTAACCAAGGCTGGTGGAAGCCAAAGTGGGGCTGTAGACCGGCTGCTGGGGGTCAGTACTGCTGACCCAGGTCTATCTAGCACACAGACACTCAGGGTGTGACCTGCATGCTCTAAGGCTCATTGTGAGAGGCCCAGGTTGGGAGCTACAACAGCAAAGCATTGTGAGGCATCCAGGGTTATGGGACAGGTGGTGACACAACCCCTCACTGGGGTCTGAATTTTCACCCCAGAATGTGATGATACCTCCCCTCATGAACACTCTGATTCTGCCATAAGAGTAGCTTTTTCAGTTTAGTTTAAATCTCTTCTCAAATGACAGAAACTAAATTTAAAAAGCCACTCATACACTGGAAATAAGAGTGTCCACTCAAGAAGTTATACCAAATAGTTATGTTGGTTTTAAATCACATCTTAGTTTATACCATATTACCTTCCTGAGTACATAAGCCCGAAGAGGCAGTCTTTTTATTACTATATTTTTCTCCTGATCTTTTAAAGTTTATTTATAAATAGACTAGACTGAAATTTCTTTCTTAATGTGTGTAAAGATCAGCTCAGAATTAGGCTCCCAAAAGTCTGAAGGTTTATTCTAAGGTATCAAAACCTTTTTGATGTCCTTTATCTCTTTTACTCCTTACTTGTTTTCCCACTTCTAACTCAGCCAGATCTCTTTTCCTTTCCCTAGCTTCTTTTGCACTTTCATTTTTTCCTCAGACATTCATGTTTTCTTTCATATTTCTAAGACTTTTTTTTCCACTCCAGAGCAAGAAATACTCAAAAAACTGCTTAAAGCCAAGTGTGCTGTTCAATAACTGGCTGAATTACAATCATTAACTCTCTAGAACAACTTTTCATAACTGAAATCTAAGTAAACAAAAACACAGAAAGTAAACTCTTTCTCAGATTGACTTGTCAAGGTATTTGTTGATTCTCTAGTTAAATAACTTGTACACTTGTACTAACAACATGTCTCTATGAAATGTAAGGATTAATTTTGTTGTGGGTTTTACCTGTTTGTTCAGTGTATGGCTGCCAGGATAGTAACTTATAACAAGACAGGAAAGATAATTGTCATGCTCAGTTTTACGTAGTATAATCTTACCTGGATAAATGTAAAAGGGTCAGCTTGGCACTTGTCCTTTATAAAGATAATAGTTCCATATCCTAACAAATGCATGTCAATGAGTATAACCTGTTTCAACTAGGTTAGCAGCTATTGGATCTATGTGGATCTGTTAGTGTACAGATCCAAACTGGGGAACAGCTAAATTCCAAAGGCTCCATTTACATGTATTTAGCGAACTTGTTTTTAACCCTTCCAAAGAACTTGTAAAAAAATGCTTATGAAAGTGCTGCATGCACCTTTGTATACTGCATTTAAATTAACTCCGTTTCAAGTGCCAGCCTTGACCCAGACCTTGTCAATACTCTCTAGCTGTCACTGATGTTCTCTATAGCAAGAATTAACTTCCTATAGTAGAAGAACAAACAAAATAGTATTTATTTCACAGTGCCAAGATGTGATGCTGTAGTAACCATCTGAGAGATGCTGAAATGTACCATATGACAGCATTATGTTACAAAAATGTCTGAAGACTTTGACACCTAGTAATTTGAGTCCTGCTTAGGGCCATGCTAAGGACTTTTTAACTACTCTTTAATAAATGTTCAGAGATAAATTAAATTTTATTTGTAATACATGTTCAGAGATATCAACCTCAAAACAAAATTATAATGAAACTTAGAAGCTGATATCAATTTTATTAAACTTTACACTGGACACCAGATATTCCTGAAAACATGAGATAACTGCTCATGATTAACCCCACTTTTCTTCTCCCACCACATTGTAATTTTTTTCCTTCAAAAAGCAAGATGATTTAGAAAAAAAGATTGAGCTGTAGTCTGAGCCCCAGACCAGGAGTTGTTGAGTTTTTTCTACTTCTGGGTGAACACAAACTCTCTGTGACCTTAGGGAAGTAAATAAAGCTGCCCAGGAATTTTTTGATAAAATGTTTTTTTTTTTCCTTGGAAAATGCCAATCTGTAGAAACTGAAATTTTTTGAAGAAATATTTTGTCGGTAAGGTTTCTTAGGTCCTATATGGAATTTCTGGTTAAAATGAGAGAGAGAAAGAGACCAACCAACCAGAATAGCCAGGCTACTCACCAGTGTTGTGGGAGACCCAGGCTCAAGTCCTGGCTTTCTTATACCCCAGTTGAGTGCCCTAATCACCAGGCTAATAGCTTTTCTCTTTCTCTATTGGAGCTGTTCCACTTGGTATCTATAATTAAATATTCATTGGACAGAAAGAGACTGTGTATGGCCTGGTGGTTAGGGGGCACACCTAAGATGTGAGAAACCCAGGTCCAAGTCCCTACTCTGAATCAGGCAGTACAGGGATTGAATTTGGGTCTCCCAGATCCCAGGCAAGTGCCCTAACCATTATTGGTAGAGCCCTGTGCGGATACAAATTTATATCCACGGATCATAAATCGGTATCCATGGAACCGCAGGGCTCTCCCGGGAACCGTAGCAGCGAAAGGAGCAGAACGTGGGGCTGCTGCTCCCAGGAGCCAGCACCCCACGCTGGCAGATCCTCCGGCACGCCTGTACTGCCCCCAGCCTCACCCAGGGCACCAGGCTCATCAGCACCTGTCTCTGGTCTCACTTTTGTGTTCAAGCGGTGCGCACACCTCCAAACAGGAGACACAGCTGTGTGAAAGGGGTGGGGACAGGGCTGTGGGTGGTACAGACGTGCCGGAGGAGCTGCCGGTGTGTGGACCTGGCTCCTGGGAGGGGCAGCCCCATGTTCTGCTCCTTTCACCGCTGTGGTTCCTGGGAGAGCCCTGCGGTTCCGCGGATACTGATTTATATCCACAGATATCTGCGTCCACAGATATAAATTTGTATCCATGCAGGGTTCTAATTATTGGCTACTCTGGGGCAGGTCAGACTCTCTCTCTCTCTCTCACACACACACACACACACACATACACCGATATATTGGACTAGATTTTGTGACTAACAACAATACTCAGTAGTTAGTCTCCAGAGCACTTTACAAACATATATGTGCTTTGAATATTAAAACCTAATTGCAAAATTGATTCTTATGTGGTGTCCAGCCACCTACCATTTATTTGAATTGGTCCTTGATGCTATCTCTAGGAGACTTTACATTCATTTATTAATTTTTGTCTAAAAAAATCTAAATATAGGATTCTTCTTTTTTAGAAAAATGTTTTTACTATGTTTTTAGATTGAAGCTACTCTACCAGATTGAGCACCATTTATGAAAAAATATAGTACTCTCTGAATGTGACAAAATCTAACAGCATGAACAATAACAATAGGCTGGATCCCATTTTTCCTTCTTCCCCTTTCCAGCAATCTAAGCATATATAAATGGTAGCACAACAATGATTTATTGTATTCTCTCCCCTACTGCAAAGCTCAGTTAATATTGTATTATTTCTTTGATGGGCTGGTCAGAAAAGAGTATTGAATGAAGGCATTGATGGACGCAGCAAATAAAGAAAATGATCAGAAACATAAAGAAATTCTATAAGTAGCTAGAAAATATAGACAGAGGCAGGTAAAATACTCCAGTTTAATTATACAGGCCCCCTGGTGGCTTAATCCTCTTCTGAAGGTCAGGAGAGTTTTATTCATCTGGTATAAGTGGCTAGACCATGAGGTTTATTACTCTGAGTGTTGATCTGGACAATAATACCTTGGATACATTTATACAGTTTCAGCCTGAGTTTAACTTGCCAGATGATCAGACTGATAAATACCTTCATCTTAAAAGTTGCATTATTGCAGAAACCCAAAAAACTCACAGCTTTGCCTTGACCATCTGGCCTGTTCTACTTGGACCAAAATTCTTCATGATATTTCTAACATCAATAGCTGCTAACTAACCCCCCAAATCCTACCATAAATCTGAATATACTTTTGAACAAATATTCCAAATAAAGCATATCATGTTCAGGTTGGAATTGCATTTGTAAAATCTTCCAGGACCTTCATACAAAAGTCGTTAATTAAGATTATCTGACCCCTGCATATATATTTACACACACACGCATAAATATGTTTGTTTCCATTTTGCCTTCAGTGACTGAACTGGAAATGCTCCAAGCACTACTGAACCCTAACAGAGTTTAAAGTAGTAACTGCATTAGGTAAGGAATATTCAAAAGAATAAACTTCATTCTCAACTTCAAAATAATCCTTCACATTTCTACATGAAGTCTGCACTATACTTACTGCCTTTTTGACCTCTCCATTACTGAACTTCAGTGGTTTTTTAATGCTACTTTGTCAGCCAAAAAGCCCAAGACAGTATGGAAAGCATAGACCAAGATTTGCATCTAGCAACACATTCCTTCCTTTAGGAGTTAACCTTGGCCATATCTACACTACAAAGTTTTGCTCGTGTGCACGCATACTTGGCTCCTTGTGTCAATGCAGTGCATACTCACCAGGAGTGCTTGTGTCCATGCATAGTGCAGTACACCATGAGTAAGTATCCCACTGTGCAACCCGCCACAGTTCAGCACACTGTCTTTTGGTAGTTTTGGCAATGAATGGTGGGGCAGAAACGAGTCATAAAGTGGTGACGGGGAGCAAGGGATCAACTTCCCATTTGGAAATGTTCTCCATCTCATAATATCTCTGTCCCATAATTTTCATACCTATTTTAAATTTCCCATAAACCTGTGTGAGACTTATCACTGTCCACCTCTTTGACAAAAGCATGGAGCCTGCGTAGCTCTGCACTATTGTTGAGCATTGCAAGCACATCTCCAGTATTTGCAAAGCTGGAAGAAGAGTGGCGAGGAACATGACGATTTCCAGACAATCAGTTTGCTGTGGGACAGTGAGAACCAATTCAAGGTTGTTGGTGGAGTTCATGGAGCAGTTGCAAACAGTGGAATGCTGCTTCTGGGCCTGAGGCCGTGCATTCTCAACTTCAAAATAATCCTTCACAAAAGCTCCAAACAGGCTCTTCAGGGATATCCGTAGTGGTATGTGAGGTAGTGGTGGGGTCTCCGCCAAGTATGGTATGAGCTATTTGTAAAAGTGGCAGATCTTTGGCTCTGCACCCAATCAGTTGTTGGCTGACCTGGCTTTCTGATATGTTGCCAGAGTTCCTTAGCTTTCACAAAGCACTGCTGCTGGTCCCTGTTGCACCCCTTCTCCTCCATCCCCTGAGCAATCTGCTCATAGATGTTGACATTTCAATGGCTGGTTCGGAGCTATGCCTGCACAGCCTCTTCTTCCCACGGGCCCAGGAGATCCAACACCTCCTGTGTACTCCAGGCAGGAGTATGTCTGGAGAGTGGCGCCAGCATGGTCAGCTAGGCAGTTTCACAGAACAATGGTTTGCTGCTAGGTGTGCTCGCTCAACTGGACAATAAGGGAAAGGCATTTCAGAAATTCTCAGGGATGTTTTAAAGGGAAAGGGCTATGTGATCCCTTGGCAGTGGAGCTCACAATTGTGACAAGAGTGGTCAGTGTCAGGCATTGTGGGACAGCTGCTGGAGGACCATTTTGGCTGACATAAGTAACGCAGTGTCTACACTCATGTTGCAGTGACCTCCGTACATCGACCATGGTTCTACACAGCTCAGGGAGGCGATGTTAATACGTTAGTGTAATGGGGCACTTACATCGGTGGGAGACAATTTCAGAGTAGACACATACATAACTAGGTCGATGCAAAGCAGCTTATGTTGACTTAATTTTCCAGTGTAGACTCAGCCCAAGCCTGAAACACTAGTCTTTGAAAACTGCATATCTGCAGCTATATTTAGCAAACCTCTTTAGAATTGTATTCTAACTAGAAGTATGCTTTTATATCCATGATCATCATCTTTGCATTGTATGTAGGGTATCATATTAATTCCTACCCCATTTCTATATACAATACTTCAGGTATGGATATGGCACAGCTGACTGAAATATTGTATCTATTAATCCTTTTGTGGTGGGAAATATTTCAAAAACATGGAGAATGTAGTGAGCATTTTTATAGGTATTTAAAGAAGTGTCTGGGAGGAGGAAGAGGAGCAGCAGTGATGGCCCTGGCAGGAGGCTCTATGGTAATAGAAGCTGTGACTGACAGCATTCGTTTCTCCACCAACAGTCTGCTCCCACTGCACTCCAGTTTCCCCTTTTGTTACCTCTGCTGGACAGATGTTGCAGTTGCTTGAGAGAGGAGCTTTTATATCACAGTTCAACAGTTTTGAATTTGGCACCACTGAATATGATTGGCCAGTGGCACTGGCATCCTTGGAGGGGGGAAGGGAAAGATGGTGACACACTCAGGAGAGATGACAGGATGGGAAAAGCACACATACTGCCTCCAATCTCCATCTCTGATCCTAACCTTTAAAGGCCTCTGGCTGACTGGAGATATACTGGATTAGACCTTAAAGGAGAAAAAGGCCTAATGCCCCACCCTACTTTATGGCTGGAAATGGAAATTCTCATCTTCCACAGGAAAGGACAGGCCCAACTTTTTGTTAAGTATATATCCTGTGAAGTACAGACTTAAGAACAAATGTCAGCATTCCTTTCTCAAGCAGAAATCTACTGTATGTCCAAAGCTTTCTACAACCAGTGGAAAGCCATCCATAACCCATTCTGAATTCTCATGTCCCTTCCTAGCTCTTTGGGATGTGGGAGCAGGATAAGAAGGAGTGTGAGGAAAGCTGGTGGTACTCTTTCAAGCTCTGACCACATATTAAACTCCATTCCCTTTCTCTGCACATTGTGATACTGTTAGTTTGAACTATAGTCAGTTTATGTAGTTAATCACTCATTAGAAAATAAATATTTTTTTTTTCCCTTACATAAGTTTCAGTTAGGCTAGAAGTGCTCTCCATTCTGGTACAGAGGTACTAGAATCATTGTAGAAGCTGAATCATAGAATTTAAGACCTGTCACTCATGTGCTACTTCAATACCTGTTAATATGAGGGACTCATGGTGTCAAGGTGCTATGGTAATACAAACAATAAATAACAATAGTAGGAGAGGCATACATCCCAGAGCCATGTTCCATATGTGACTCTTTCTCCAAGTGCACTCTAAGAGCCAAAGCAGCCTGCCTGAAGTTGTTTTTCCTCGAGAGATTGATTCAAGTCTCCTCAGACACTGAGAGGAAGACTACAGCCAGGCCTCAGCAATTTGGTCAGTCTCTCTCTGTTCGGGTCCTGGTAAGCAGAGATTTCACCCTGATGTCCTGGGCCATATCTACTCAAAGACTCCATTCCTTTACTACTACCTCAGCATCATTGTCTTCTGACAGGACAGGAGTAGCAAAGAGCCACTGCTCAAGAGATGAGGCACAACCCAACCTATGAAGTTGAGACAAGTAATTGGATTCATGACTTATCTTGAGCTAGTAGTCTAAGGACCAAAAGCCTGAGAAGGCTCTTTCCAGTGCCCCAGTACTTACCTCCAATACTGCACATGTAGTACCTACTAAATCAGTTGACCATGCTGCTCTTGGTGTAAGAACCCTGGTACCAGAGCCTCGGCACCAAGTACCTCTTTACCTACTATCTCTATAGCACCCTTGGCAATGACTGTCTTGGTACCTAAACCAGACAAGATGCTGAGTGACTTACTAGTGGATCAGTTCCAAAGTAGTCTCTTCTTGAGAGATTTAAGATGGTGATAACCAAACCATCAGCTTTGGACTCACCAGTACACCGCCTTCCCCATGTGTCCCCGCACCTCTAAACTCCTGCTCTTAATAGTCAAGGCCCGAATGCATGCCCTGTGGTGTCAGCCCTATTCCAGAAAGCCTGCATTATCCATTATCTCTATGGCAAGATCATCCTCTCCAAAGAGACCACTTAAACCATCTCAGACAAGCCAGGTGATACAGCCTCAGATACTGGAGAAGCAAGTGGAAGAAAGTGAGGAACAGCATCAGCTTTAAGGGGAAGAACAACTGATCCCTGAAGCAATCTGCTCATCTTCCCCACACAAGGCAGTGAAACCTCTCATATCTGCCTCTGTGGATAAATTCAAGGTGTTTCAACCATGCACTTAATGAGAGACAATATAAAACTCTTGTACATACCACACCAAGGGACTATTGGAGTGTACAGAAAATCTATGGCACACACCTGCATCCATCCCAGCCCTGCATCCATCCCAGCCCTGTTGAAATGAGCTGACAGTTGGTACCAGGTACCTACTAAGGGATGTGAATATTTTTTACTCACATTCAGCACTGGGTTAATTCATAGCAGCCATTATTCAGGAAAGCTCAAAACAACAGGGACCTCCTAAGGAGAAGAAATAAAAGAAATTGGACATCTTCAGTCACAATGTGTACTCAGTCAGCTGGCCTCTGGATGAGGGTGGCGAAATATCAGGTACTCCTCTCCAAATATGACTACTTAAACTGGGATAAGTTGTCTCAGTTTATAGACAAACTTCCTAAGGACCACCAAGAAGAAATGAAGAGTATTATGACAAAGGAACAATTGACTATCTGTACTTCATTACAGGCTACACTAGATGTGTCTAACACCATGGCATTTGTTATAGCCACTGCAATATCTGGGAGGAGGCTGTCATGGCTTCAGTCCTCAGGAATCTCCAGGGAGGTCCAAGCAACAGTTGAGAACTTCCCATTTGAGGGCAAAAAATGTTATAACTCTGGAATGGATAAGGTCCTCTGCTCCTTAAAAGATGCAAGGTTGACTCTGCTCTCTTTGGGCCTCTGTTCCAGCCCCAAGAAGAAACCAGTCATGCCTGCAGCTGTCCTTCAGACACTGGCCCAATATTACCATCAGCCACAGAGAAGCTCTGCAATGGTATCCTATTCAGCTCCAATCCTTTCCCAAATCTTCCCATCTTCCCCTTCCCTTTTCAGGACCCTTCTCCCAAGAAACTGTTAACGTAGACTCCTCTTTACAACTAGGAGCAGGTGCCTTTAGAGAAGGTGCCTTTTAGAGTTCACAAGTATGGGTTTTATCACCATTACTTTTTTATCTCAGAAAAGAAAGGGGGTTGGCGGCCCATCCTGGACCTTCAACATCTCATCTACATCTGCTGTTTCAAGTTCAGGGTGGTGACTCTAGCTTCCATAATTGTATCATTAATCTTTAAAACTGTTTCCTGGTTCTCAACCTGCAAGAGTCCTATTTCCATATATCAGTCCATTCAGTTCATAGGACAAGGGGGAACAAGATCATCTCCACTCTGTCAGGAGGCTATTTAGTTATGGAACTGGTGGCATTCTACCTCTTCCTTGTCTTCAGAACACCTTGTCAAATGAACTCAGTAGGCAATTCTTAAACAACAAGTGGTCTGTTAAAGACTCTGTCCTACAGAACATTGGTTTCAAGTGTGGATTCCCAGAAACAGACCTGTTTGCCACAGACCAGGATCATGAGCATCAGACATTTTGCTCAAGAAGAGGTTCGAGTCCCAGACTCCCTGACAAGCCTTTTGTATCCCCTGAAAACCAGACTTTCCACCAATTCCCATCATACCAAGGAAAATAGAAACAAGACATAGGACTGATAATTATGATCACCTCAGAAGCAACCAGATGGTTCTGATACAGGTATCTGATGGACCTTTCAACACAACCTCCCATCATCATACTGGCTCTGCCCAACATAGTCTCAAAGAACAACATTCAAATCCTGCACCATTACATTTCATAGCCTGGATGGTGGTGTGGTGTTTAGATGCTGCATGTGATTATTGGAACTGGGAGCACTGGCTGTTGGGAGTCTGAAAGGACAGGAAACAGGAAGGAGGGGGGAGGAGTTGAGGAGGCGGGGAGAGTTACAGAGTGTGCAGCTACAGCTTGGAAAAGAGGCTACCACTGTAAATAAAGTTCTGTTGAAGTTGTTAATACTTTGCTTGGTGGATACAACATTTTGACGATGAGGATGGATCTTCTGCCTCTGAACCCACCTGCACCCTTTCTGCAAAGCCCAGGCAAGCCTCCAATTGCTTTTACTGCCTGGATCCGTATGTTTGAGACTTATCTGCTTGCAATCAGCGCTACAGAGATTTCTGAAGTAAGAAAGCATGCTCTGCTAATCCACTGTCTTGGAGCAGAAGGGCAGCATATATTTTACACTTTTCCCCTTGCAGATGATAAATATGAGACTGCACTCACTGCATTAAAGAACTTTTTTTGTGCCAAAAGTGTATGTAGTAACTAATCGCTACAGATTTCGCCAGCGTGAGCAGAAACCAGGGGAGACTATAATGCAGTATATGGCTTCCCTGAGGAGTCTGATTATAACTTGTGACTTTGGGAATATGGCAGATGAGATGATTAGAGACCAGCTCATTGAGAAAACAGCAATGCTTAATGTAAGGGAACGCTTACTTCTAGAACCACAACTTACACTAGAAAAAGCAATAACCATTGCTACTCAGATTGAGTCAGCTACAGCTGAAGCCAAAATAATGAGCCAGGGTACAGGAGGCCCAGTCCAGGCTGTGACTCCTTTGCAGAAAAGTTCACTATCACTGCAGACAAACAATTGCAAAAGGAAAACTAATGAAAAGCTACTGAATCAGCAAATGCAAAATACAGTAAAAGCATGTTTTCGCATGGATCCCCACATCTTGCAGGTTACACAGGATGTCCAGCAAAAGTAGCTCAGTGCAATCATTGCAAAAAGATTGGGCATTTTGCTAAAGTATGTCGCAGTAGCCAGTTCAATCAACAGGTGCATGCAGTTATAATACCAGATGTTACTGTGCTGAGTGTAGACAAAATCACTACTGCACATATTCCAGAACAGATAAAGTGCACTGTAAATGTTTCTGCCATACCCTCAGGCAAATCACACTCTATTCAGCTAATGTTGGACACTGGCTCAGCAGTATCTATACTACCTGATTCCATCTATTTACATTACTTTAAAGATGTGCCTCTTACTTAACCCAAACTTCACTTGGTATGGTATTTGAAAAACCATATTCCAGTATATGGCTGCTTGCCAGCAATAGTTACTTTTGGTGATTGCTGTGTAACTGCGGAATTCTACATTGTTCACAAAGGCACTCCTATCCTTGGCAGAGATTTATTAGCTGCTTTAAATCTCAGGGTAGTTAATGGACGAATTGATCTTCCTCAGCAAAGCACTCTTGCGGTACACACACCAGTTTCAGCTGGGACCCAACTCCAGGTTGAGGAGAAACTCGGCTGTGCTTATGGGTTTCTGCATAAAGTTAAAATGCGGAATAATGTGTTGCCTGTACGACAGAAATTACGGCGCTTACCATTTTCAGTCAGGGAAGCTGTTTCAGAGGAACTTAGAAAACTTGTTCAAAAGGACATTATTGAAGAGATTAACTCCTCAGAATGGGTTTCACCTATAGTAGTGACGCAGAAGAAGGGTGGAGACATTTGCCTTTGTGTGGACTTAAGGGAGCCAAATAAAGCTATTGTGATTGACAGCCATCCTCTTCCTCACATAGAGGAAGTATTTGCAGAACTCCATGGAGCAAAGATGTTTTCTATTCTTGATTTGCAGAGCGCATACCACCAGGTTATGTTGCATGAAGATAGCAGAGACCTCACAGCATTTATTACACATGAGGGACTATTTCGTTTTTAAACGTGTTCCATACGGTCTCGCATCAGCCCCAAGTGCCTTTCAAAAAATGATGTCATTGATTCTGAAGAATCAACATGGAGTTCAGTGCTATTTGAATGATATTATTGTGTTTGGAAATACTACTGAGGAGCATGACAATAACCTGCAGTCTGTACTAAACTGCATCAGCAAGGCAGGCCTCAAGCTCAATAGGTCCAAATGCAAATTTAGACAAACTGAACTCTCCTTTCTGGGGCATACAATTTCACAGGCTGGACTAAAACCTGATCCAGATCATATCCTGGCAATTTCAAATGCTCCTCCTCCAACAGATTTGCAAACCTTACGTTCCTTCTTGGGTCTTACCTCCTGGTATGCAAAATTCATTCCCAATTATGCTTCTGTCATTGAATCGTTACGAGAATTACTACGGAGAAGTTCAACCTTAGTGTGGACAACAGATGCACAAGTTAGTTTCGAAAGGGTGAAAGGCTTGATTGTACATAGTCCAGTACTTGCATTATTCAGTCCCGCATTGCCCACAATTGTAACTACTGATGCTTCTGATTATGGACTTGGGGCTGTTCTCACACAACTTCATGAGGACAACACAGAGAGGACTGTTGCATTTGCTTCAAGGACACTAAGTAATGCTGAGAGAAAATATTCTACAGTTGAAAAAGCAGCATTTGCTTGTTTGGGCTACTGAAAAATGGAGAACTTACCTGTGGGGCTGCACGTTCAAGTTGTGAACAGACCACAGCCCTTTGACAACGTTGCTCACCATGAAAGGACTGGGAAGAGCAGGATATCGTATTGCTAGATGGTCTGCAAGACTATTTCTTTCAATTATGAACTGGAATATAAGCCTGGAAACCAAAATATGGTAGCAGATTGCCTTTCTCGCCTGCCTTTGCCTTCTCCAGCTGGTCCACCGGAGGATGAGGATGTAGTAGTTGCGCTTATTACAAGCACTCTTACTGCAGTTACAAGAGAACAATTTCTAGCTGCTCGTTCAGCGTGTCCAATTCAACAAAAATTACGGGAATTTCTGACAAAGAGATGGCCCAGTAACCCTAAAAACCTTGACCCAATTTTGCTGCCTTATTTTAGAGTTTGGGATGAACTTTCTTTGCTCAATGGCTGTGTGCTACGAGGTACACACAGGCTACTTGTGCCAGAAGAATTACAGTCAAAACTCATATACCTGGCACACGATACTCATCAAGGAATCGTCAGAACCAAACAACAACTACGGGATCTGTATTGGTGGCCAGGGATGGACTCTCAAACTGAAGCACTCATAAAATTCTGTGTCACTTGCCAAATGCATGATAAGACAGCAGTGACACGTACCCCTCCATTACAGCCTGTTCCTCTTCCTGAATCTGCATGGGGAAAAAGTGGCGATTGACATTGTAGGACCCTTTGATACTGCTCCACTTGGCTGTCGTTATGCCATCACTTTAATAGACTATTTCAGCAAATGGCCTGAGATGGCGTTTACATTGCAAATTTCTTCTGCTACAGTAATTAAGTTCCTCTCTTCAGTTTTTAGCCGGGAAGGTAACTCCAAAGAATTGGTTTCAGATAATGGTAGTCAATTTACTTCCCTGGAGTTTGAAACTTTTCTAGCAGAGAGGAACATTTTACACAGGAGGTCATCCCTATATTACCCTCAAGCCAATGGGGAAATCGAACAATTTAACAGAAGTTTGAAAGAGAGTTTGCAAACAGCTAAACTGGAAGGGCGATTATGAATACCCTTCACTACTGATTTCTTGCAAGCATACGGGGCTACACAACATGCCACAATGCAAAGATCACCTACAGAGTTACTTCATGGGAAACAGATGACTACTAAACTGAACATTGCTGGATTGTTAAAGGCACGACCTGATGCCCCACACAAGGATGATGTGAGAAAGACAGTTGAACAGAACCAAGCAAAGTCTAAGGCTTTCACAGACAAATGGCGGGGTGCTAAGGAACCAAAGTTTGAGTGTGGTTCCTTTGTTAGAATACGAAAACCTGGAATCTTACGCAAAGGGGACCATAAATTCACAGCTCCTCTTAAAATCATAGAGAAGAAGGGACCTTACACCTATTGACTTTCTGATGGGCGGGTATGGAATGCTTCTTATCTTGCACCTGCCTCTGCACCAAGAGGAGATTATGCCAACACCCAGTCTGCATTGGATGACTTCACTGTAGAACCAACACAACAAGACATTGCAGTGGAACCGGGGCTTGAGAGACGGCCTGTCAGACTCAGACGACCACCTGCCTGGACTAAAGACTATGTTATGTAGTATCTACAGTGTTTTCAGTGTAATATTCTTGCCAACAGTATAGTGTCTTGTTTCATATTTGTTCCTGTGGTTAGAACAACAATGTTTATTTTAATTTGGAAAGTTTCTTAAGAGAGGAGGGAATGTGGTGTTTAGATGCTGCATGTGATTATTGGAACTGGGAGCACTGGCTGTTGGGAGTCTGAAAGGACAGGAAACAAGAAGGAGGGGGGAGGAGTTGAGGAGGCGGGGAGAGTTACAGAGTGTGCAGCTACAGCTTGGAAAAGAGACTTCTGTTGAAGTTGTTAATACTTTGCTTGGTGGATACAACAGGTAGCTAGACTATGTCCACCGAAAGAGGCTGTGCAGCTGAGGTTCAAAATATTCTGCTTCAATGCATTAAATCTTCAACCAGACTGACTGCCAAAGCTAAATGAAAGAGGCTTTCTATTAGGACATCTCAGCACCAGCTTTCTCCCTTGACATCACCACTTTCAGAAATATTGGACTAGTTGCTAACCCTGGAACAATCTAGGCTTTCCATCAACTTCATAAAAATCCATCTAGCGACAATTTCTGCACATCATCCTTGTATTCAAGGCCATACTGTCTCTTCCCACCCTACAGTGGAAGATTCCTTGAGGGCCTTACTCATGTTTTTCCCCTGGTTCGAGATCCTCTTCAGTCTTGGGACCTCCCTATTGTATTAGTTGGGTTGATGGGTCCTTTGAACTCTTAGCAGCCTGTTCCCTATACCACCTATCTATTAAGATTACATTTTTAGTATTATCAGCTTGAAGGGAAGGGGAGAGTCAGGCTTTCATGGCAATCCCCCTTTATACAGTGTTGCATAAGGACAGGGTTACTCTCAGGCTTCATCCCAAGTTTTTGCCCAAGGTTGTGTCAGAGTTCCATATAAACCAATCCATTCACCTTCTGGTCTTCTTTCCCAAGCCTTACTCAACCCTTGGGAATGTTACATATCACACACTTGATATAGTAACGGCTGTTATTCTCTTCTCTCGCAGTCCCCTGTAGTCCTACGATTCTATGATTCTATGATTTTACAAGATGCTGCAGTCATTATTTAAGTAGGACTTTGAATACCCATCTCCAAGCAAAGAGGCAACTGCTTGTTAGTCACCAAGACTAACTGAATCATTTAGGTTAATGAAATCCACATGGACAATTACTCGAAGAATGGTTACTTACCGTACAGTAATTGTGAGTCTTTGAGACATGTTGCCCCCATGGATCCCCTGACCCACCCTCCTTCCCCACTACTATGAAGTCCTACTCCTCTGGGATTCGGTATTGATATGTGTGCACCAAGAGTGGAATCCACGGCCTAAGCTGGGGGGAGAGATAGATACGCTGGAGGGTAGGGATAGGGTCCAGAGTGACCTAGACAAATTGGAGAATTGGACCAAAAGAAATCTGATGAGGTTCAACAAGGACAAGTAGAGCATCCCATGCACTGCTACAGGCTGGGGACCGACTGGCTAAGCAACAGTTCTGCAGAAAAGGACCTGGGAATTACAGTGGATGAGAAGCTGGATATGAGTTAGCAGTGTGCCCTTGTTGCCAAGAAGGCTAACGGCATTTTGGGCTGCATTAGTAGGAGCATTGCCAGCAGATCAAGGGAAATGATTATTCCCCTCTATTCGGCACTGGTAAGGCCACATCTGGAGTATTGCATCCAGTTCTGGGCCCCCCACTACAGAAACGATATGGACAAATTGGAGAGAGTCCATGGAGGGCAACAAAAATGATAAGGGGGTTGGCATATGACTTACGAGGAGAGGCTGAGGGAACTGGGCTTGCTTAGTATGCAGAAGAGACGAGTGAGGGGAGGGAGTTGATATCAGCCTTCAACCTGAAGTGGGGTTCCAAAGAGGATGGAGCTCAGCTGTTCTCAGTGATGGCAGATGATAGAACAAGGAGCAGTGGTCTCAAGTTGCAGTGGGGAAGGTCTAGGCTGGATATGAGGAAACACTATTTTCACTAGGAGGGTGGTGAAGCACTGGAATGGGTTACCTAGGGAGGTGGTAGAATCTCCATCCTTAGTGGCTTTTAAGGCCCAGCTTGACAAAGCTCTGGCTGGGATAATTTGATTGGTATCAGTCCTGCTCTGAGCAGGGGGTTGGACTAGATGACCTCCTAAGATCTCTTCTATGATTCTATGATCACATCTTGAAGAACCACAGTTACTGCAGGGATAAGTAATCATTCTTTCCAGGCTGTCTATAGACTTGCAGAGACTTCTCTGCATTGATACATGTAGTTCACATTTCTGAGGTTTGCTTCACAAACATAACAGCTAGCAATTTGATGAAAGCTGAGATTCTGGAATACATGAGAATAACTGCAGAGATTCACCAGGAGGCCTTGGAGGCTTTTTCCAAGACCAGGGAGACAGAAACTCTGTACCTTCATACCTAGAACAGAATTACATAAGATTTCTTGGTGATTTCTATAGCTCAGGTCTCGTCTACCTCCTCAAAATTGTACCACAGTTGTTTTGGTATAGCTATTCCCATGTGGGAATGAGAATAACCTGTACTGATACAACTGTATCGACACAAGGGCGTTGTACCAATATAACTGTTTTGGTTAAAAAAAAATCACCCTTGTAATCAAAATAGTTATAATGGTACAAACACTCTATAGGCCAGGCCTCAGTAGGTTTACGTCATAGAATTCCTTCCCCCCCAGTCCCAATTATATCTCCTCTTCTACCTTCTCCCACATGACCCTGAGAAAAGCACCATAAAAAGTTGAAAAGTATAATTTTAAATCAATGTTTCTACTGTAAGGTATTCATATATAAACACAGGGAAGGAGTCTTTCTTTAAAAGTTAATAATCTGACAGTGACTCTCTTTAAAATGTTAATTTTCCTGAGCCATAGACCTAGGCAGCTACGTGTGAACACCCACTCTTTGTGTATTAAGCAAGATTAATGCATACAGAATGCCTGTTCATGCATGCACTGGCTTCACCAGTCTGGAGAAATAAAAATCCAAATGTATTTTTTGGCAATTATAAAAACTGTCATATCAACTAAAATGAGAGCCAGCAGTTCTACTATCAAACATCTCCTGGAATCTATGTCAAAAATTGGTCAAGTCAGGCAATAGTGTAGCTTTCAAATGCAAAATTTATTCTCTTAAAACAGTGAATGTATCATTTTAAATGGAAAAAAAAAAGATATTTGAAGTTCCTTTTAAAGTTTTAAGGAATAATTAAAACAGTCTTTTAGTAAGAGGCAATCAGTAGTTAATCCGTTCCACTTTTAGGTTAATGCCTAGCTAACATGTAACAAACATTGAACAAATACTGAGAATAAATAAAATCTTTTTTCATGTGCAACAGCAAACATTGTTGTAAATGTTAATGGTCCTAACTCATTATTGATATCTCTCAAATATCAGATGACATCAATACAAGAGACATCAGATTCTGACATATGGACCTATTGAAAATACTTTTTAAAAATGGGTTAACACTGGCAGTTAAATAGAATGCAAGCTTTGTACTGAAAACAAACCTTTATCTGAAACAACTGACTGCAAATTGGCTAGATAGAAACTACAATGGAGGTATGTTTTATTGAAAAAGTTAAACTTTTTAAAGAATTCTGAGAGTGAACATTTTTCAAAGCTGTGTGCCATGCCATCTTTGTTATACTGCAGTTCAGTTTTTGATATTCTAAAAATGGAGCTTTTGGAAAGAATATCTAAATTGCTATTTGAATTCAGCTCCAACTGAATAATGAAGGATATTATTTCTTAAAAAAAAAAAAAAAAAAAAAAAAAAAAACTTGTGGCAGTATAATTCCTTAGTATTCTGAACTCTTCTTTTCTGCCCTTCCCCCTTGCCCTATTAAAAAGAATTTGATTTAGCGATTAGAGTTCAGGCCTAGAATTAGGAGGCCTGGGTTTTAATTACAACTCTGACACAGAAATGCTGTATGACTGCAGGCACTTTTGATGTGCTGCTACCTTACTTTGGCATCTTCTGGCCTTCCCAGCGATTTTTGGCCTGCTTACTTTTTTGTGCTTTTTTGGTACACAGCCGTCTTTGGCTCGTGATCTTATATCTTTCATCTTTATGTCTCCTCCCTCCTACTAAAGACTCTCAAGGTTTTGGCCTGGTCCCCACTAACCCCCCACTTCAGACTAAGGTACGCAAATTCAGCTACGTTAATAACGTAGCTGAATTCGAAGTACCTTAGTCCGAACTTACCGCGGGTCCAGATGCGGCAGGCAGGCTCCCCCGTCGATGCCGCGTTCTCCTCTCGCCAAGCTGGAGTACCGGCGTCGACGGCGAGCACTTCCGGGATCGATCCGGGATCAATTTATCGCGTCTAAACCAGACGCGATAAATCGATCCCAGAACATCGATTGCCTGCCGCCGGACCCTCCGGTAAGTGAAGACGTACCCTTTGTCACTCTCTCCCTTCCTTCCCTGAAGCCTCCCTTGCTCCCTTCCCTCTCAAAGTCTTCCGTCTCATAACCTTCACCCAATCTCTTCTCTCTCTCCTTAAAATCCCCCATTTACCCTGCTAAAATCCTCCAGTCTAGCTTGTCTTTCCTATTTCATCCTCCTTTTCTGTTCCTTCCAAAATGTCCTTTCCTACCATGGACAAACAAGTTCTTCTGTTTCCTGTCATCTACCACCTAGCTTTCAGACTCTTGAAGGTGAGGAACTTTTGTTACCGGACTGCAGACCTGTAGCTAAGGGAAGGTATAAGGAAGAACTGGCCCCCACAAAACTTCTTTGCCTGCCCTGTAGAAATAAGATGTTTGTTCCATATTTTTTTGCCCTCTAGTTTCTTAGTCTGAGTTTATCAGTCGTAATTCTGGTGACTCTGCTTCACTAGATGGAGGTCAAGCAATCCACCCCAACCAGACAAGACTAGCCTTGTACAATCTAGGAAAAGACAATGGTGGACCATTACAATTAATGAGAACACCATGAAACAACTTGAAACTGATAAGAAAACCCTAGTCATGGAAAACTAAGAAAGGAGAAAATTCCCCCACCCTGAATAACCATGAATCACCATGCCAAGAGGAGGGAGAGGAAAAAAGAAAACCTTTATAAACAGTATCTTCCACCCATAGAAACTTTAAATTCCTTATCTTCAAGAAAGCTACTAAACTTGATATGGTAGATCCAGCATACAGAAAATTTACTAATTTTGTTATTTCAGTTTTTTCATTTGCTCAATAACATTACTGAATTATGAATTTGATTATGATATTTTATAACTTCCTTTTTTAGGCACTACAACTACTGCTTTGCTATCATCCTCACACATTGAATGAAAGAGGTACTATTTAAAAACCTTGCATAAATTATCCAGTTTGCTGTGAGAAATGAGTTGCCTCTGAGAGGAGAGCAAGCTATCATAAACTTCAAGACTTAGATCTTACTCTAAACAATTCATCAGGAATTTTCATGTACCTACTTAGGTATACTGCAGGACAAGATCCAAAATTCAAGGATGCTTTGAAAACCATTCCAAAAATGCAAAGTACACTTCTGCTGAAATTCAGAATGAAATCATTAATATTATGAAGAAGATAGTTTTGAAGATGCATCTGAAGAAGTGAGGTTCTTACCCACGAAAGCTTATGCTCCCAATACTTCTGTTAGTCTTAAAGGTGCCACAGGACCCTCTGTTGCTTTTTACCGATTCAGACTAACACGGCTACCCCTCTGATACAGAAAAATGGTGACATCAAACTCCTCTGCCTGAAATGTGACACTACAAGGGATGCTGCAAATGTAGAAAATGTGTCCACTGTTTTCACTACTCTGTTGATGGCAAAGCCAAGAAGAGACTTATTGGAGTAGCCCAATTACATGGCCTCACTACCAAAGATATTACACAACAAATTTGAAAGACTTCCACGAACTGGGTTTTTACCCTCAAAATACTTTATGTTCTTGCTCTGAAGCTTCCGAAGTTTTATGTCAGGGTGCTAAGGAGGTGTTCAAATGCTTTTACGGGAAATGTTAAATAACCAGATACCTTACATGCACTGCTTCACTCACCAGTTATGTCTGATGCTTACTCGTGTGTGAGAAGAACTCAACAATGGCAAATATGTTCTCAAATTTTAACTCTGTATTCAGATTTTTTGGCAAGCATGAAGTAAATGGGCTGTACAAAGGCCAGCACCTGCAAACACTTACAGAAACAAGATAGACTGGTCACCCGAAAACCTTTGAAATACTCAATAATTTGGAAGAGATTTTATTTTACACAGCGCTTACATGTTAAGAGCTATTCTTTTATATTTCTGCATCTTTGAAGTTTTTGAATGCTTGAATTTTTCATACTGAACAGTCACAAAATTTGCATCCTATATGTTCTTATTTAATAAAAATAAAGTTTGAGAAAGGGTTCTCACTGAGTCTGCTTTTTTCACTAAGTACGTGAGCCTCTGAAGGCAAGCACAACTGCCCCTCTTTCATGCAGTCTGCCCCCCTATTGCGTCGATGCCCTAGCTACAGGCCACCTTACTTAGGGTGACCAGACAGCAAGTGTGAAAAATCGGGACGGGGGTGGTGGGTAATAAAAACCTATATAAGAAAAAGCCCCAAATATCGGGACTGTCCCTATAAAATCGGGACATCTGGTTTTCCAGGATTCCAGGCAGGAAAAACAACAAATCTTGCCTGATAGTATGAGTGCTGGAATCAAGTCGCTCTGTGGTCAGTGAGCTATGTGTCTGTAGAAAGATGTTATTCTTTACCAAGGGTCTCAAGGAGTTGTTGTTCTTTTAAAATTCATCCTTCTCCTCACCTCATCGTTCATAGTTTTGGTTATCCAGCTAACTTCTTCTATAACACCAAAACATGAATTCTCTGAGTTGTCTCTGTTTCCTTTTTGTGTCCAGCTCTCATATCTATACAGGAGGAGCTGACCATATGAAGAACTTCGGCAATTTAGTGCAGATATGCAGTTTTAATTTTGGACAACACAGAGGACTTTGGAAGTTTTTGAATACATATTTTTGCAAGTTCCATCAATCTCTGGATTTCTTTATCACATCTTCCAACTGTTATTAGACACCCTAGGTAGGGGAAACTATTCACTTGTTCCACTACTTGTTACCTATTTTTTGTGTTACTGTGTTTACTGTGTTTTATACTTTTTGTCTTCATAACATAGATTGTCATTCCATATTTCTTGCAAGCATTGTTCACAGCAATAACCATGTGCTGAAGTTCTCTATGCTACTCTGTTCCCTATTCAAACCAATGCAAGCTAGGTTGTTGGCATATCTTAGTTGTTGATTTATATGACATTGACCTGTATGACCTGATTGGTATCTTCTAAGCTTTCCCTCATTATACCTTTTATCTACATGTTATATAATTGGCAAGATCGGGCGCAACCTTGGTGGGCATGTTTCTCGATGCTGCAGTAGTCAGATAGTTCATAGTTCATTTGGATTGCTGCTCTCTGTTCCCAATACAGGGTTTCTATTAATTGTAGATCGTGGGGGTCAATATTACATTCTTCAAGAATATGTGTTATCTCGTTATCTTGGATTTTATCACATGCTTTCTCAAAAGCCACAAAAGCACAAATAAATTTACCTTTGCACTTCTATTGCATGCTCACATAAGGTCCTAAAGGTAAAGACTGCGTCCTCGTACCTGCTCCTGGACAGAAACCAAACTGACTTCTGCTAATTCTTGTTTCAAAAATGAGCTGCATTAAAACTAAGGATGGCAGACTGTGCTCTGGAACCAACAGCATCCTGGAAAGATTGATGGAATATGGGAATGAACTTTCTGATGATCCTGAAGACATATACATTGAAAGAAGAGAAGAAAAGGCATTGCATATTACGATGTGGGAACTAGAAAGAGTGCTAAACATTATAAAAGCAATGAAAAATAGCTGTGGAGGATGGTGTTGTGGTTGAAATGTTACAATACCTCAATGAAGATTGAAAAGCTTATCTGTGAAAAGTTTTCAATCAGATATACACAGAAAAAGAACTTCCAGAGGACATTAAAAATCAGTGTTTGTTCCTCTACCAAAGGTTAATAATGCTAGAGAATGTGAACAACATTGAATTGTAAGACTGACATGCCACACATTTAAAAGTTTTGCTGAAAATCATTGGCACATAGATATATCAACATCTTCAGACAAGTCTTTGGTAGCAATGACTAATTTATAAAGTGACTTTAAAAGTGCTCGTGAAGAAAGAGCTTCACTTTTTGGTTGTCAGCACCTCTAGGGCAATGAAGAGCAGAGAACAAAAGAAAATTGAACACCCCATAGTGTTGACTATTCGAAGGTTGCCTCCTGGCAGCCAATTTTTTTTGCCTGGAAAAATAATTAAACAAACAAAATTTGAACGTACCTTGATTACAAAATAGGCAGATTCAGTAGAACTTTTGAATTCAGGTTGCTTTTCAGGAAACTTTCTTGTAAAGGAATTTAAAATTAAGAAGAAAACTTATCTGCTACATATTCTATCTCTTCACCTGTATTAAAACACACTGTGGTAAATACTGGAAACAGAGTTCAGGGTATTCTCACAAATGTAACTGCCAATATCATTCTGACTTCTTTTACATCACTAATAATTTTCCCTGTAAAACTGACTGTATTTGTGCAAGTTAGGGTATGTCTACACTACGAGAGTAGTTCGATTTTACTTAAATCGAATTTTTGGAATCGATATTGCAAAGTCGAACGTGTGTGTCCACACTCAGGACAGTAATTCGACTTTGTGAGTCCACAGTAACGGGGAAAGCGTCGACATTGGAAGCGGTGCACTGTGGGCAGCTATCCCACAGTTCCCGCAGTCACCGCTGCCCATTGGAATTCTGGGTGGAGCCGCAAATGCCTTCTGGGTAAAAAAAATGTGTCCAGGGTGCTTTTGGGTAACTGTCATCATCCGTCCATCACTCCCGCCCTCCCTCCCTGAAAGCGCCGGCGGGAAATCATTTCGCGCACTTTTCCAGTCATTGACAGCGCGGACGCCACAGCACTGCGAGCATGGAGCACGCTGCGACCATCGCTGCAGTTGTGGCCGCTCTCAACGCCTCGCAGCTTATCATACAGGTTTCCCTGAGGCAGATGCAGAAAAGTCAGGCGAGGAGGCTACGGCACCGCGGTGAGGGCCTGAAGTCTGAGAGTAGCACAGACCTCTCAGAAAGCACGGGACCCAGCACCGGGGACATCACGGTGGCAATGGGTCATGTTGATGCCATGGAACAGTGATTCTGGGCACGGGAAACAAGCACTGAGTGGTGGGACCGCATAGTGCTGCAGGTCTGGGATGAATCCCAGTGGCTGCGAAACTTTCGCATGCGGAAGGGAACTTTCCTGGAACTTTGTGAGTTGCTGTCCCCTGCCCTGAAGCGCAATGACACCCGGATGCGAGCAGCCCTAACTGTCCAGAAGCGAGTGGCCATAGCCCTCTGGAAGCTTGCAACGCCAGACAGCTACCGGTCAGTCGCGAACCAGTTTGGCGTGGGCAAATCTACCGTGGGGGTTGTTGTGATACAAGTAGCCAAGGCAATCGTTGATGTACTGCTGCCAAAGGTAGTGACCCTGGGAAACGTGGAGGCGATCATAGATGGCTTCGCAGCGATGGGATTCCCAAACTGCGGTGGGGCCATAGATGGAACTCACATCCCTATCCTGGCACCGGACCACCAGGCATTAACAGAAAGGGCTACTTTTCCATGGTGCTGCAAGCACTGGTGGACCACAGGGGACGTTTTACCAACATCTACGTCGGATGGCCGGGCAAGGTTCATGACGCTCGTGTGTTTTCAGGAACTCTGGTCTGTTTAGACGGCTGCAGCAAGGTATTTACTTCCCGGACCACAAAATAACTGTTGGGAATGTGGAGATGCCTATAGTCATCCTCGGGGACCCAGCCTACCCGCTAATGCCCTGGCTCATGAAGCCCTATACTGGCGCCCTGGACAGTGAAAAAGAACTCTTCAACTACCGGCTGAGCAAGTGCAGAATGGTGGTGGAGTGTGCTTTTGGCCGTCTCAAGGGGAGATGGAGAAGCTTACTGACTCGCTGTGATCTCAGCGAAACCAATATCCCCATTGTTATAGCAGCTTGCTGTGTGCTCCACAATCTCTGTGAGAGCAAGGGGGAGACCTTTATGGTGGTGTGGGAGGTTGAGGCAAATAGCCTGGCTTCTGATTACGCACAGCCAGACAGCCGGGCGATTAGAAGAGACCAGCGGGACGCGCTGTGCATCCGGGAGGCTTTGAAAGCTAGGTTCCTGAGTGAGCAGGGTAACCTGTGACTTTTAAGTTTGTGTACAGAGAAGCTGAACCTGCCCCCGTTTCTTTACCCAGTTAATGTTGACTATCCTATCCAGTTACATACCCCCTTCACCCCCTTCCAACACACGTTTCGAAATAAAATCAGTTCTACTTTGTTAATGAACACCGTTTTCTTTACTACTGTTTTCGCGGGAATTTTTTAAAACTGGGATGCAGACTGTGGTGGGGAGCGGGTGTAGTGTAGTGACGCAAATGAAGCTTCTAAACTCAATGATTGACAGGCTCCGCTGTGGTGGGCTGGTTGTTTCAACGGAGCCTGTCACCCCTCCTGATCGGGACTGTGTGTATGGGGGGGCTATGTGACTTTGTGGCAGGGGGAGGACGGTTACAGATCTCCTGCTGCGTGGCTCTGTGATCCTGCATAAGGACCGCCGCTTAAGATCTGTAACTGCCCTCCCCCGCCACAAAGTCACAGAGCAACCCACCCCCCACCACATAACATGAAAACCACCTCACAGACTGACCAGGGTAACTAGTCACTGCACTGTGTATGTGCCCTGCTGCTGTACCTGCCCCCGCCTATGTACCCTGCCAAAGGTGACTGTCCTGTCCAATTACCAACCCCCCTTCCCCTCCTCCTCCAAAAGAACATGATGGAAACAGTAGTTAACAGAAACGTATTTTTCATTATCAACTACACATGGAACTGGGAGGTGAAACTTGGATGTGGGCTTGTGTCAGGCGGGAAGGAAAGAACTTGTCAAATTTTGGGGAATGAGAGCCTTCTACTACTAGAGCTCTCTGCAGGGGTGGAGTGAGAGTTAGCACGGACTCTGCCGCCCCTCCTTCTTTGGACTTTGGGTGAGGTGGGTATGGGACTTGGTGGCGGGGGAGGGCGGTTAGAGATAGACTGCAGCGGGGCTCTGTCCTCCTGCCTCCGTTCCTGCAGAACATCCACAAGGCGCCGGAGCGTGTCCGTTTGCTCCCTCAGTAGTCCAAGCAGCGTTTGAGTCGCCTGCTGGTCTTCCTGCCGCCACCTCTCCTCCCGATCCATGTTTGCTTGGTGCATTTGGGACAAGTTCTCCCGCCACTGGGTCTGCTGTGCTGCCGGGGCTCGGGAGCAGGCCATAAGCTCCGAGAACATGTCCTCCCATGTCCTCTTCTTCCTATGCCTAATCTGCGCTAGCCTCTGGGAGTGTGATGCCAGGCTAGGTTGTGAGACAGTCGCAGATGTGGCTGTGGGAATGGGAAAAAGGGAGTGAATTCCTCAGAAAGATAAATGTAGTTGTGAACAAAGAACATAGTCTTTCTCTGTGAACAAGACCATGCACAGCACCTATCACATGCACACTCAGCACAAGGTCGAATTCTCGGCCTTCGCATTCAGTGCCTGGGGTCTTGCACAGCACATTTGAGAAGCGGGGCAGGACAACGGAATTTCTGTTGCAGGCAGACATGGTAAGCCGTAGACTTGTGGCAGCTTAAAACTTTAATATTAGAAATGGCCTCCTTTCACATTGAAAGCAATGTCCGTCCCTGCTGCCAGCAATCCGGCAAGCAGGAACTCTGCCCCTGTCCCACCCCCTCGCGGCTGTCCCCGGGAACGATCCCTGTAGGCTGCCCCTCTCCCGCCTCCACCGCGTGGCTGCAAACCAGCGGTTACAGTTCTGTAAAGGAACGGGCAAGCAGTCCCAACACTAACATTCCCCTACCTAATTCAAAGCAGGTCACCATGAGCGACATCACCCTCATGAGGATCTCTGACAGCGATAAAGAGAGAATGCTCCGGGAAAGCCTCCAAAGACCAGGGCCATATGCCGCCCTGCTTTGCAGAGGAATGATTCCCGAGTACTTGATTGTCTCGTGGCGCGGCAACGTGTCATACTACGGAGGACCCAATAAGGCCGCTCTCCCCAGGAACCTGATGCAACGGCTTTCCAATTACCTCCAGGAGAGCTTCATCGAGATGTCACAGGAGGATTTCTGCTCTATCCCCGGACATATAGACCGCATTTTACTCTAGCTGCACTAGCAGTGACTAAACAGTAGAGCGGCTTGGGCAGGACAATCATGCAAAACCGGACATTGTTAGATTTTTTTTCAATAGTTGCACTGCCCATGACTGAACCGTTAAGCGCCTAGGGCAAAGTAATCATGAGAAACCCATTTTTGTTATTGTTAATATTCCTGTTCTGTTAAAAATAAATGTTTAGATGTTTACAACACTTACTGGCTGATCCTTCCCCAGATTCTGTGTCCGGGGTAACGGCTGGGGACGGTTGGTAGGGGATCTCTGTAAGGGTGATGAAGAGATCCTGGCTGTCGGGGAAATCAGCGTTGTGAGCGCTGTCGACTGCCTCGTCCTCCTCATCTCCTTCCTCATCTTCCCCGTCCGCTAACATGTCCGAGGAACCGGCCGTGGACAATATCCCATCCTCAGAGTCCACGGTCAGTGGTGGGGTAGTGGTGGCGGACGCACCTAGAATGGAATGCAGTGCCTCGTAGAAACGGGATGTCTGGGGATGGGATCCGGAGCGTCCGTTTGCCTCTTTGGTCTTCTGGTAGCCTTGTCTCAGCTCCTTGATTTTCACGCGGCACTGCGTTGCATCCCGGCTGTATCCTCTCTCTGACATGTCTTTAGAGATCTTCTCGTAGACCTTTGCATTCTGTTTCTTGGAGCGCAGCTCGGAAAGCACGGACTCATCGCCCCACACAGCGATCAGATCCAAGACTTCCCGATCAGTCCATGCTGGGGCCCTCTTTCTATTCTGAGATTGCACGGCCATCACTGCTGGAGAGCTCTGCATCGTTGCCAGTGCTGCTGAGCTCGCCACGATGTCCAGACAGGAAATGAGATTCAAACTGGCCAGACAGGAAAAGGAATTCAAATTCAAATTTTCCCGGGGCTTTTCCTGTGTGGCTGGTCAGAGCATCCGAGCTCGTACTGCTGTCCAGAGCGTCAACAGAGTGGTGCACTGTGGGATAGCTCCCGGAGCTATTAGCGTCGATTTCCATCCACACCTAGCCTAATTCGACATGGCCATGTCGAATTTAGCGCTACTCCCCTCGTCGGGGAGGAGTACAGAAGTCGAATTAAAGAGACCTCTATGTCGAACTAAATAGCTTCGCGGTGTGGACGGGTGCAGGGTTAATTCGATGTAACGGCGCTAACTTCGACATAAACGCCTAGTGTAGACCAGGCCTTATTCTGGGTCTGGTAGCAACTGAACTGTATCTTACACTGTATTTTAACCAGATTACACAAAGTGGAGCTGCAAGAAGTATACTGTAACCATTTCATTTCCCTCCTTATAGCAGCATGGTCGCTGGATGTGTACCCCACTTTTAAAATGTTTTTTTCACCTAAAAAATCCTTTAAGATCAGCAAGATGGTTTTGTTACCCTGGTGCAGGCAAATACTACAGAAACATGAATGGTAAATCAACCCTTTTCATATTTCCATGCCACCTTGTTAATGTTGCTCTGTGTTATTTAGATTGTGATAGTGCTTCTGTATGCTCACTTTCTAATTACGAAGGATGATACGGTCTTTATCTGCCAACTATTTATAACAAACTGGTAATCGGATGCAAATACTAAAATCTGCTTGTATATATTGATAATTTAAGTAGCAATAATTTTGAAATATGGGTAAGCATATAATGAAAAATATAGTTTGGAAATTTGTTTTTCCATAATTTCTGGTAGTAAATCTTTTTTAAAGTGTCCATTGGGATTAGCAGTTACCTTCAGATGCTCCCTAAGTACATTTTTCACATGAGTATAAACAAGCAAGCAACAAGCTACTTTGGATTTTCGTCATTCCTATTGACTTTATGAAAATCTCATAAATAAGATTTATCTTGTATGTAAACCAGAATATAGTTGTATTCCAGTATGTATATCAATACATTCTTTAGTGCATTGGAAAAGGAATTAAAAAGAGATATATGGAAAAATAATAAATCAACATTTTAATTAAATTAATTTTAAGTACATTTAATTTAACTTAAATCTGTCTAATTTAAGCATTGGGCTTAATGGAAATATATTTTGTATGCATGTATTTTGCAGATTAACTATAAATTTATATTTTCTGAAAGTCAGAATTGTATATGCTGTAACATGAACTGTTCTGTTTGAATGCCAGAAAAAATATATATTTGAACTATATTGCTGTTTATAGTCATACTAGATAGGAAAGAAAATGTACAATTATTTTTATACAGATGCACATTATAAATGTATGTGTTGTCTTGCGGAATCATCAGCATGTATTTTAGGTTGTCCATTAAATAATTCTATTATGGGCTATGGTGATTCTAACCTTGATAAACTGTGGCTATAACATATATATATATATATATATATATAGTTCAAAAGGGCCATTGTGGGACTGTTGCTGGAGGACTGTTTTTGCTGGTGCAAATAATGCAGTGTCGACACTGGTATTTTGTCACCAGAAATATGGCATTAGACTTATATAAGAACATAAGAATGGCCATATTGAATCATAGAATCATAGAATCATAGATTATAGGACTGGAAGGGACCTCGAGAGGTCATCGAGTCCAGTCCCCTGCCCGCATGGCAGGACCAAATACTGTCTAGACCATCCCTGATAGACATTTATCTAACCTACTCTTAAATATCTCCAGAGACGGAGATTCCACAACCTCCCTTGGCAATTTATTCCAGTGTTTAACCACCCTGACAGTTAGGAACTTTTTCCTAATGTCCAACCTAGACCTCCCTTGCTGCAGTTTAAACCCATTGTTTCTGGTTCTATCCTTAGAGGCTAAGGTGAACAAGTTCTCTCCCTCCTCCTCATGACACCCTTTTAGATACCTGTAAACTGCTATCATGTCCCCTCTCAGTCTTCTCTTCTCCAAACTAAACAAACCCAGTTCTTTCAGCCTTCCTTCATAGGTCATGTTCTCAAGACCTTTAATCATTCTTGTTGCTCTTCTTTGGACCCTTTCCAATTTCTCCACATCTTTTTTAAAATGCGGCGCCCAGAACTGGACACAATACTCCAGCTGAGGCCTAACCAGAGCAGAGTAGAGCGGAAGAATGACTTCTCGTGTCTTGCTCACAACACACCTGTTAATGCATCCCAGAATCATGTTTGCTTTTTTTGCAACAGCATCACACTGTTGACTCATATTTAGCTTGTGGTCCACTATAACCCCTAGATCCCTTTCTGCCGTACTCCTTCCTAGACAGTCTTTTCCCATTCTGTATGTGTGAAATTGATTTTTCCTTCCTAAGTGGAGCACTTTGCATTTGTCTTTGTTAAACTTCATCCTGTTTAACTCAGACCATTTCTCCAATTTGTCCAGATCATTTTGAATTATGACCCTGTCCTCCAAAGTAGTTGCAATCCCTCCCAGTTTGGTATCATCCGCAAACTTAATAAGCGTACTTTCTATGCCAATATCTAAGTCGTTGATGAAGATATTGAACAGAGCCGGTCCCAAAACAGACCCCTGCGGAACCCCACTCGTTACGCCTTTCCAGCAGGATTGGGAACCATTAATAACAACTCTCTGAGTACGGTTATCCAGCCAGTTATGCACCCACCTTATAGTAGCCCCATCTAATTTGTATTTGCCTAGTTTATCGATAAGAATATCATGCGAGACCGTATCAAATGCCTTACTAAAGTCTAGGTATACCACATCCACCGCTTCACCCTTATCCACAAGGCTCGTTATTCTATCAAAGAAAGCTATCAGATTGGTTTGACATGATTTGTTCTTCACAAATCCATGCTGGCTGTTCCCTATCACCTTACCACCTTCCAAGTGTTTGCAGATGATTTCCTTAATTACTTGCTCCATTATCTTCCCTGGCACAGAAGTTAAACTAACTGGTCTGTAGTTACCTGGGTTGTTTTTATTTCCCTTTTTATAGATGGGCACTATATTTGCCCTTTTCCAGTCTTCTGGAATCTCTCCCGTCTCCCATGACTTTCCAAAGATAATAGCTAGAGGCTCAGATACCTCCTCTATTAGCTCCTTGAGTATTCTAGGGTGCATTTCATCAGGCCCGGGTGACTTGCAGGCATCTAACTTTTCTAAGTGATTTTTAACTTGTTCTTTTTTTATTTTATCCGCTAAACCTACCCCCTTCCCATTAGCATTCACTATGTTAGGCATTGCTTCAGACTTCTCGGTGAAGACCGAAACAAAGAAGTCATTAAGCATCTCTGCCATTTCCAAGTTTCCTGTTACTGTTTCTCCCTCTTCACTGAGCAGTGGGCCTACCCTGTCTTTGGTCTTCCTCTTGCTTCTAATGTATTGATAAAAAGTCTTCTTGTTTCCTTTTATTCCCGTAGCTAGTTTGAGCTCATTTTGGGCCTTTGCCTTTCTAATCTTGCCCCTGCATTCCTGTGTTGTTTGCCTATATTCCTCCTTTGTAATCTGTCCTAGTTTCCATTTTTTATATGACTCCTTTTTATTTTTTAGATCGTGCAAGATCTCATGGTTAAGCCAAGGTGGTCTTTTGCCACATTTTCTATCTTTCCTAACCAGCGGAATAGCTTGCTTTTGGGCCCTTAATAGTGTCCCTTTGAAAAACTGCCAACTCTCCTCAGTTGTTTTTCCCCTCAGTCTTGATTCCCATGGGACCTTACCTATCAGCTCTCTGAGCTTCCCAAAATCTGCCTTCCTGAAATCCATTGTCTCTATTTTGCTGTTCTCCCTTCTACCCTTCGTTAGAATTGCAAACTCTATGATTTCATGATCACTTTCACCCAGGCTGCCTTCTACTTTCACATTCTCAACGAGTTCCTCCCTATTTGTTAAAATCAAGTCTAGAACAGCTTCCCCCCTAGTAGCTTTTTCAACCTTCTGAAATAAAAAGTTGTCTCCAATGCAGTCCAAGAATTTGTTGGATAGTCTGTGCCCCGCTGTGTTATTTTCCCAACATATATCCGGATAGTTGAAGTCCCCCATCACCACCAAATCTTGGGCTTTGGATGATTTTGTTAGTTGCTTGAAAAAAGCCTCATCCACCTCTTCCCCCTGGTTAGGTGGCCTGTAGTAGACTCCTAGCATGACATCTCCCTTGTTTTTTGCCCCTTTAAGCCTAACCCAGAGACTCTCAACACTTCCGTCTCCTATGTCCATCTCTACCTCAGTCCAAGTGTGTACATTTTTAATATATAAGGCAACACCTCCTCCCTTTTCCCCCTGTCTATCCTTCCTGAGCAAGCTGTACCCATCCACACCAACATTCCAATCATGTGTATATTGGGTCAGACCAAAGGTCCATCTAGCCCAGTATCCTGTATTCTGACGGTGGCCAATGCCAGGAGCCCCAGAGGGAATGAACAGAACAGGTAATCATCAAGTGATCCTTTCCCTGTCACTTATTCCCAGCTTCTGACAAACAGAGGCTAGGGACACCATCTCTGCCCATCCTGGCTAATAGCCATTGATGGACCTATCCTCCATGAATTTATCTAGTTCTTTTTTGAACCCCTTTATAGTCTTGGCCTTCACAACATCCTCTGGCAAAGAGTTCCACAGGTTGACTATGCGTTGTGTGAAGAAATACTTCCTTTTGTTTGTATTAAACTTGCTGCCTATTAATTTCATTTTTCTCTAGTTCTTGTGTTATGAGACGGAGTAAAGAACACTTCCTTATTTACTTTCTTCACACCAATCATGATTTTATAGACCTCTATCATAACCCCCTTAATCGTCTCTTTTCCAAGCTGAAAAGTCCCAGTTTTATTAATCTCTCTTCATACGTAAACCGTTCCATATTCCTAATCATTTTAGTTGCCCTTTTCAGAACCTTTTCCAATTCCAATATATCTTTTTTGTGATGGGACGACCACATCTGCACACAGTATTCAAGATGTGGGTGTACCATGCAGGGCTGGATTAATGCACGGGCTTTAGGGACTGCAGCCCAGGGCCTCAGGCTAAGGGGGGCTCCGCAGGCCCGCGGGCCAGATGTGGCCCGCTGTTGCTTTTAATCCAGCTTGCAGCAAGTCTCCATGCCGCAGGCCAGACACCAGTCCCCGAGCCTCGGTGCCACCCCCCAGCACCTCACACCCTCACCTGTACCCCAACCCCCTGTCCTAGCCCTGAGCCCTCTCCTGCACCCAGACTCCCACCCATAGCCGGAACCCCAAACCTCCTGCTGCACTCCAACCCCCTGTCCCATTCCTGGCCCCATCTGAGAGCCCACCCCCCACTTTGAGCTGCACCCCATCCGGCACCCCAATCCCCTGCCCCAGCCCTGAGCCCACTGCCCCACTCCAACCCCCCTTGGGGCCCCACAAAATCAAATAGCCCCAGGCCCACAGGAGAGTTAATCTGGCCCTGGTACTGGCAATATATTTTCTGTCTTATCTATCCCTTTCTTAATGATGCCCAACATTCTGTTCACTTTTTTAACTGCCGCTGCACATTGAGTGGATGTTTTCAGAGAACTATCTACAATGACACCAAGATCTCTTTCTTGAATGGTAACATCTAATTCAGACCCCATCATTTTATATGTCTAATTGGGATTATGTTTTCCAATGTGCATTATTTTGCATTTATCAACATTGAATTTCATCTGCCATTTTGTTGCCCAGTCACCTAGTTCTGAGAACAGGAGTACTTGTGGCACCTTAGAGACTAACAAATTTATTAGAGCATAAGCTTTCGTGGACTACAGCCCACTTCTTCGGATGCAAGAAGTGGGCTGTAGTCCACGAAAGCTTATGCTCTAATAAATTTGTTAGTCTCTAAGGTGCCACAAGTACTCCTGTTCTTTTTGCGGATACAGACTAACACGGCTGCTACTCTGAAACCTAGTTCTGAGAGATCCTTTTGTAGGTCTTCTAAGTCTCCCTGGGACTTCTGTCATTCAGGGAGGTGGTTTTATTTTGGTGACAGAAAGTCTGGGTTTTGCTGGTAGGGATCAAATTTGGTTGTGAATGCATGCAAACCTGTGGTGACAAAAGACAACTTTTGCCAGCAAAACTTTGTAACATAGACCAGGCCTAAATAATGCTAAACTCTAGCCTAAATAATGTACAAACATAGACATGATCTAATTTATTTTTAATTGTTACTAGGATAAATGAGATTTTTCATATCTAACTCTTTTTTAGAATGAAAAATTGAATATCTTGTCTCCAAGGTTCAATTAATCATTTGGGGCAAATTCTTGGGCTTCCTACAAACTGTAAAAATCCAAACATGCAGATTTTGAACCCCAGGCTGTGAGGGCCCTAGCTCTGTGGCACTCCATTGTCACCAAGCGAAATGGGCAAAGCTGCAGCTAGCTAAATATGGAAGTTCAGACCCCATAGGAAGTTCTATTCGAGCACCCAAAGCCTGTCATTGCCTGATTGGCTCACACCTGCTACTTAAGCCAGGAAGTGAGCTGGGTGGTCTGTCTGAGCATCTGTGCAGACTTCCTGCTGCTGCCATCTTCTGCCACATCAGACCCTGCTATTGCCTTCTTTCTGTAATCCTGATCCAACCCTTTTCTGATACCTGCTCCTTGTTCCTAGCTCCCACCTTGATCCTTCTCTGTGCCTGATCCTTAACTCTCTCTGCTTCCTGCCCTTGCACCTAGCTCCTGACCATCAGGTACCAAACCTGGATCTCACTTCTGACTCTGATTCATCCCTTGGCTCTGGCATTTGGTATCTGACTCCAACTCTGATCCTTAGCTTTGATTCCTAGTCCTGACTCCAGCTCTGATCCCCCGCTTCCATTCCCTGACTTGATGCCTGCTCTTCCCACTAGGCCGAAGCACCTATGTCCCGGTTTTTAACACAAACCCTCGTAAGAACCAAAAGTACTTTAAAAGCAGCTCTGCAGGGGGACTGCATCCAATTTTTACATGACAGAAGATTTTTGATGGGTCTGTGCAACTTCCACTAAAGGAGTCTGGCCAGAGTGAATATACATGGTCAAAACACCATGTAGACTGTTACTCTTCTTCACTTACACCTAGTTCCTCCTTACCTATGCCCCAATGGCTGATTGTTATAATTAATTATTACTTGAATAGCATTAGTGTGTAGAGACCAAGGGTCCCATTGTGTTAGGCACTAAACTAACATATAATAAAGCGACAGTTTCTGTCTTGAAGAACTTAGACTTATGGTAATGGCTGTGTAGGTGCAGAGGGAGCTGGAGCTGAGAATTACATCCCTCCTTTCACAGTCACTTGTACATGGATCAAGGCTCTTTTACTCTGTTCCATTCTCTAGATTTGGAGTTTCAGTAAAGATGGATTAAGAACTTTGATGGCCTGATTCAGCTGATAACTTAAATCCTGCACCAATGTAACGTTGGAGTTATATTGGTGTAAAACTGCAGAAACACTGATGAGTCAAGCCCTCATGTGCACTACATCATGATTTTTTGTTTTTCATACGGTCTTGGAAAGAGAGGAGATTGGATGTCAGGGGTGGGCCCACCATGTTTGAGCACAATTGGCTGACACAATACTGAACACAATTTGCTCTCGTTTACATAGTCACCAGCATCATGTCTGCTAACTTGATTCAAACACAGTAAAATTCTCTAGTAAAGACAAGCCCTAGGAGAACCTCCCTGGCACAGGATATGGCCCATGGTGAAGTTTTAACCTCTGATGACTACTCTACTAATCCTCTTGGAATGCAGCAATTATCATCACCTATCAGATAGGTGTGAAATGCTGTATTCAGAAGGGATTATCAGATCTCCCTCCTCCTCTGCTTTGGTTGAATAAGGGAGGAGCAAAGAAACTGCCATTATCTATTGAGAGGGAGGAATAAAGAGGAATCCCTGAGCTCACTGCCGTAGCTTGCAACAGGAAGTGAAGAGAAGACCGTCTGCTTTTTCTGCTGTGGTTGCTTCCAGGGGAAATGAAGACTTGAATTTTGGACAGCACACATGCACATTGCATTTACATAGCCCTCCAGTGCCTCCTGCAACTGTAGGTAAAGAGAGACTGCCTCCACTCCTTTTCCTGAGTTGAAAGGAAGGGACAATTTTGAAGAGCTTTTTGTTTTGTTTTGCTGAATGGGGAGTGAAAATATATAAGAAGGTTCTACTACTGTACTTTTTTAAAGTCATGAAATATAACACAAAACTCAGGGTTTGTTGTATCCTTTGATAGCCTGTCTGTGAGTGATTTATAAAAACTTTTATGAAGTCACCACCATCTTTGATGCTTTGTTAGGAAGCCAAATCCCTCCAGGTGGTTTAACCAGATGTTAGCGCCTTGAAAACGCCCTAGTTTGTATACTGTTTTAATAGATACTAATTACCTATTCAATGTCATTACTGTGTTTCAGTTTCTGGCACCAGAATTACAGAGCAAGTTTCAACAGTCATGTAAATAGGTCATTATTTTTTCTTCCAACAGTAGAAAGTAAGTTAAGAATTGTTAGGGGCACTTGGGAGGTAATGTGTGTACTTAGCTCCTAAAACTTATATTTATTTTAGATTTTCTACATTCTTTAACATTTGCTCTTCAGATGGGAACTGTGATCTGACCATTATTGTTTTTTTTAATGTCAGAAAATAAATCTACTTTGAAGCAACAATAATTTTTTGAAGTTCAGCATAAGTCAATAAAAATAAATAAAGAGGAACTTACTGTTCTTCTTCAGAACTTTGCTAAGATTTCCAGAAACTCGCAGTACTGAATATTATTAGCCTACATAGTGCCCAAACTATCAATTCTGTGTAACTGACTGTGACTTTTTTTATAGTCTATGGGGGGAGGGATAGCTCAGTGGTTTGAGCATTGGCCTGCTAAACCCAGGGTTGTGAGTTTAATCATTGAAGGGGCCATTTAGGGAACTGGGGTAAAAATCTGTCTGGGGATTGGTCCTGCTTTGAGCAGGGGGTTGGACTAGATGACCTCCTGAGGTCCCTTCCGATTTTCTGATAGTTACAAAATTTTGTTAAATTAAATTACTTTAGAAAGAAAAAATCCTTAGAAAAATAAGAGGAAAACTAATAGTCTTTCACCCCTTGCCCAGGCCCATGTCAGCTTGGAATGGCTCTGAGCACTGGTTGGGGCTACATGATGCAGTATTAAAAAATCCCATGAAATTCCCTCACCTATATTCCTTTGCTGAAAAAATACTTTCTGGCACATATCTGTCAGGAAGAGATGCTGCAGGAAATCCAGTCTCTCCTGGCAAAAAGCCAGCAAGCCTGTGTTAAAAGAAGACAAGAGAAGAGTTTTTATTCTGAGTTTTTACTACTAACCATTTTGGACCCACGCACTTAACCTCCCACAATGTGACTTCAACCCTGATGAAGCTTGGAAAGTTGAGTGCAATACACAAGAAGTCACAAACAAACACCTTGTGAAAGACCAGATGGAGAATTTCCCTGGTTTTGATCTTCCACAACTTATGGGCAAACCTAAACCTGATCTGCACAAATCATGGCAGATGCAGATACTTGATTCACAAAAGGAAAATTAAAAACTCTCCAGTGTGCATCTGTGGTCACCCAGAACAGACCATGGAACATGCCTGATTCACAAATACCAAGGAGGCATCAAAGCATTACACTCCGCTACTCCTGACGCAATTATTTGGTTTAACCAACTAAATGTAAAATTATAGTTGTTCTACATCTACATCAGAGATACGAAGAAGACAACAACAAATACCCCAAAAGACTAGAGGGCTGAGACCCATTCTGGAACTCAAGGACTAGAGTCAACGTCTAGTGAAAGAGATATTCAAGAATGTTATCACAGAATTATCCTACAAATCATCATGCCTCTTCTAGAGGAAGGTGACAAACTCTCTGATCTGTACCTTGCTGATGCTCGTGTACACATAGGGATACATCTGAAGCACTGGAAGAATATTAGATTTGTAATAGGAGAACAGAATTACCAATATCTCATCTTGCCTTTTGAGCTAGCCCCATGTATCCATAAAACGCTTTGAAATAATCATGAGAGACAAGCTGGATGAGGTAATATCTTTTATTGGAACAACTTCTGTTTGTGGAAGAGACAAGCTTTTGAGCTTCTTCAGATCTCAGTAATCATGAAATAATCATGGCCTACCTATGGCAAGCTATTGTTATTTCATCTGGAATCTCAAGGAGGTGAGCAAATTATGATTTGCAGTCTGTTGTTACATTGCTATTCAGTGTGTTTTGGAACTCCAAATTAGAAAAATTAATACATTGTAGTCTTATAAAAATCCTGGTTGTCTTTCCTGTTTAATTCAAATAGATTTGCATTAACCCTGGATCATGGATGATAAAGAATCTCATATGGTTCCAGTCGTTCTTTTGCATTTCTGTTCCCGTATTTACTGGAGATTTCACACTTGGATATCTTTTGGCATGATCCTCAGTTACACTAAGGCCACTTTGTCTGACAATCTCGCTGCATAAAGGTGTCTTAAAGAGAGTATCTCTTTTACTGGGAGCCTCCCCAACCAGTGTAGGAGTGGTGTTAAAGTTTTTCACCAATATTGCTCTCAACCCCTAGTGTAGAGGCCTGGCCAGAGGGCACTGACCTATATGGGTAGTCTCTCTTTCTTGTGGCACTATGTGAAACAGACTGCAAGTTAGAGCAGCCCTGAAGTGGCTCTAAATTACCCGTAGGGCTATGATAGGTCCTTGTGTGGCTCAGAATAAAAGGGAGCACAAAGTTTGTATGTGCCCACATCTCTGTGCCAAGAGCAGGAATAGAATGACAGAGAATCCGAACCCTCATTTTCAAGGACAGCATTCATGTCTGGTGAGAATGGGACATCTCAGCTTCAGTTTTTACTATTTTCAGTACCTACATGGGCATACTGTGTATTAACCATAGCATTTCCAACCTCATGCTCGTGGTATTATGAAACAATGTCCTTGATATAGAATCTCATGATATGGCAGCAATTTAATCTCTCTAGTCTCACTAAATGTTTTTTTTTTTTTTTTATGTTTAGCGGTGCATAGGGGCCTGGGTTTTTTCTGTTGGCTATCCATCTAGTGTTTTTTAAACTGTTATATGGTTGGGTCATTTCAGGTTTATTTGAACTTGTCCAATTTTGTATTGGAAATTAGTATTTTAAACTCTTCTTCCTGCAGCAGCTTTTGCTATTAGAAGGTTATCTGCATCTCAAGAACATTTGTTTATTTCTTGAGAGACCAAAGTCCCCTCCATGGTGGGATGATGATATGGTTTGAACAAAGTTGATGGAAAATATTTTCTATTTTTCAGATCCTGTGAGCTCAGGTTTTGCTGGTGACAGCTGGTAACTTCAGCTTCATGGTCTAGTGACCATTCCAGATTTTACAAGTTTAAGGTGATGCCATAGACTGATCCAAAATTCCTTCTAATGATGGTGATGGATTTCAATTTTAATGAGCTAAACATCCTTCCTGTGCCCATTCTGGTAAGGTTCTTCTTATTCATCAATATGTTTTAAAATGCTTGAGTATTTAATTGGAATAGATTAAAGACATTAAAGTCTATGCAATTTTTTTTTAACACCAGTTCTACTTGTCTGTTTTAGATTTTTCCACTGGCACTGCTCTCCTGAAAATGACAAAGTCTACATTGCTGCTCTCATTTAACATGGTTCTCACTCATCCATCGCTAGGGGGGAGACTGGAAAAAAACCCGATTCTCCCAAGCTCCAATCACACCCCAACCTCCACCCATTTGTGATATCAAAAGAAGACATCTAAATGAGATTTCATTCACAATAAATTGCACAGAGCTTCATTATGTGACTGAGGGTAGGTCTACACTAGAAAATTTTGTTGGCATAACTAATGATTTTTTGTGGACATAGCTAAGCCAGTAAAAGCCATAGTGTACATCCAGTTATATTGATATAAAAATGCTTATGCTGATATCTTATGCCGGAATGTTTCCGTCAACCTATCTACTGTTGTTCCGGGAGGTGGTGTTTCTACAGCAATGGAAAAATCCATTCCTAAGCTGTAGGCTGTGTCTATGCTATGGAGTTATGCTGGCAGAGCAGCACAGCGATGCACTGGAACTAAAGTCCTCAGAGTGCAGACATGGCCTAAGAGGGTTTTGCTAGTTAAATTACATCTGTATAATAAAACTGGCAAAAATTTCTAGTGTAGACTATAGAATGATCCTCTCTTGTGTGATCATTATCAGCAGGGAAATAGTTAATGTTGACACTTAGGCTATGTCTACACTCCACTTTCATCGGTAAAACTTTTGTTGATTAGTGCTGTGAAAAAAACACACCCTTGACCAACAAAAGTTTTACCAATGAAAAGAGCCTGTGTGGACAGCGCTTTGTCAGTGAGAGACACTCTCCCGCTGAAAGCTATGACCCTTTGCTGGGGATAGGTTTATTTTGTCAGCAGGAGAGCTCTCTCCTGCCAACAAAGAGCAACTACACTGCATACCTTACAGCAGCATTGCTGTAATTGTGCAGTGTAGACATAGCCTTAAACTGTAATGTAGTTTCCAGAATTCACACTGAGATGAACAGGACAGTTCACACTTATCAGAGCTATTGTTTGGGCTGTCGTAAGGCAGATATTGGTTGCATCAGTCATCATTAATTTACACTCAAGTCAGAAATCTGAACTTTATCTTTGCACAATAAGGACTAGAGATATAGGGCCAGATCCTGACACGCTTGCTCTCATTATTTTGTTCCTCATATAATTTCTAGAGGAATAAGGTATTGCTCAGTGTGAGTACAGATATCAGAGACTGGCCCATCATTTAAAAGTGAAAGCTTAGATTCTGAACCACAAGATGATAATCCCATACTATTCCTTAGTGGCTGCCAACCCAGAACAAATTGGCTCAATCTAACCCCTGCCTGACTGAAAGTTTACAAAGGGTTAAGGTAATGGCATGAGGTAAGAATTAAGGCATTTCATGCTAATCATCACTACCAATGTCTCATGGTATGTCTTCACTGCAGAGTTAATTTGGTGAAGTGGCACTCAGGTCTGAGTCAACCGGGTTAGCCTAGCCTGAGTGTAGGGCTCACTGGTTCTGCACTCATCCATGTGTGCCACGAGGATTTCTGGGGACATATCCCAAGGTCCTTTGTTCTGCAGTAAGCTGAACCACTCTGATTCTTTCTTTCCCAGTGAATTGTGGGAGAACTTGTCTGTCTTCTGGACAAGCACAAGGGAGTTGTGGGAAGGCACTGGAGGACTGTCAGTTCTCAAGTGATTTAGTCTGCATTCTTACTGCCAAAGAGTGCAGCCCGATTGAAAGCAGAACCCAGATTTTAACCTATACCCACAGCTGGGTCAGCTAGTCAGGGTTGAAAGTACCACTAAACTTGGGTGAGATGCTTTAGTGTGTAGGTGTGAGGGGGATTAGGGGCAAAACACACGAGCCTGAGTTAGCTGCAATGAAAGACATAACCTGAGACAAAGGGTATGTCTACACTACCCGCTGGATCAGCAGGTAGTGATCGATCTATCGGGGATCGATGTATCGCATCTCGTATAGACGCGATACATCGATCCCCGAACGCACTCCCTATTGACTCTGGAACTCCACCAGGATGAGAGGCGGAAGCAGAGTCGACGGGGGAGCGGCGGCCGTTGATCCCGCGCTGCGAGGACGCGAAGTAAGTCAATCTAAGTCGATCTAAGATACGTTGACTTCAGCTACGCTATTCTCGTAGCTGAAGTTGCGTATCTTAGATCGATTTCTCCCCTCCCCCCCAGTGTAGACCAGGCCAAAGACAAAATCTCAAGAACTAGGGATGTTCTGCCTAGTCTTTCTCTAGGAACATGAGACCCACCCACAGTGAGACTTTGAAAATTTGTGGCTATCGGGAGAGGTCCCGGATGATTGGAAAAAGGCAAATATAGTGCCCATGTTTTTAAAAAAAGGGAAGAAAGAGAACCAAGGGAACTACAGATCGGTCAGCCTCACTTCAGTTCCCAGCAAAATCACGGAGCAGGTACTCAAGGAATCCATTTTGAAGCACTTGGAGGAGAGGCAGTTGATCAGGAACAGTCAACATGGATTCACCAAGAGCAAGTCATGCCTGACCAATCTGATTGCTTTCTATGATGAGATAACTGGCTCTGTGGATATGGGGATATGGGGAAACCGGTGGATGTGATATATCTTGACTTTAGCAAAGCTTTTGATACGGTCTCCCACAGTATTCTTGTCAGCAAATTAAAAAAGTATGGATTGGATGAAATGGAATATAAGGTGGATAGAAAGTTGGCTAGATTGTTGGGCTCAATGGGTAGTGATCAACGTCTCAATGCTTAGTTGGCAGCTGGTATCAAGCAGAGTGCCCCAGGGGTCGGTCCTGGAAATGGTTTTGTTCAACATCTTCATTAATGATCTGGATGATGGGATTAATTGCACCCTCAGCCAGTTCGCAGATGACACAAAGCTGGGGGGAGAAGTAGATATGCTGGAGGGTAGGGATAGGGTCTAGAGTGACCTAGACAAATTGGAGGATTGGGCCAAAAGAAATCTGATGAGGTTCAACAAGGACAAGTGCAGAGTCCTGCATTTAGGAAGAAAGAATCCGATGCACTGCTACAGGCAGGGGACTAGTTAAGCAGCAGTTCTGCAGAAAAGGACCTGGGGATTACAGTGGACGAGAAGCTGGATATGAGTCAGTAGTGTGCCCTTGTTGCCAAGAAGGCCAACGGCATATTGGGCTATATTAGTAGGAACATTGCCAGCAGATCGAGGGAAGTGATTATTCCCCTCTGTTCAACACTGGTGAGGCCACGCTTGGAGTATTGCATCCAGTTTTTGTCCTCCCACTACAGAAGGGATGTGGACAAATTGGAGAGAGTCCAGTGGAGGGCAAGTCTGCAGAAGAGAAGACTGAGGGGGGATTTGATAGCAGCCTTTAACTACCTGAAGGGGGGTTCCAAAAAGGATGGAGCTAGGCTGTTCTCAGTGGTGGCAGATGACAGAACAAGAAGCAATGGTCTCAAGTTGCAGTGGGGGAGGTCTAGGTTGGATATTAGGAACACTATTTCGCTAGGAGGGTAGTGAAGCACTGGAATGGGTTACCTAGGGAGGTGGTGGAATCTCCATCATTAGAGGTTTTTAAGGCCCGGCTTGACAAAGCCTTGGCTGAGATGATTTAGTTGGTGTTGGTCCTGTTTTGAGCAGGGGATTGGAATAGATGACTTCCTGAGGTCTCTTCCAACCCTAATATTCTATGACTCTATGATTCTGTGAGGTATCTGTTTTTAAATAAGCAGAATTATAGGTAATGTTTCCTGTAGTATGTGAAAATAGGTGCACCTAAAATATCATGGGTACACCTCAGAAGATTCATTTGAAATATTATTCTGCTAAGGCTGCAAAATGTGTTCCTTCAAAACTATTTGCATGTCTCTTGAGTTTGCAAATGAACAGCATGCAAGTACAGAGTGCACCCATTTCACTCTGCTTTGAAATTGTGGCTCTAAAAGTCACCTGAGAGACCTCAGAAAAAATTGTCATTTTTTTCAAGGCTTAGATTAAGGTAAACTGAGCGACCATATTGTTTCTTCTTTGTAAGGATATCATCATCTTGTTTATGAATCAGCATTTATTGGAGACCAAAAATAAAATGGAAAATGTACATGAAACATGAATATACGTAATATTTGTTGCAGGCCAGTTAAGGTGTTTACTAACTCTTTCTTGAGAAATGTGAAGAACCACTTTTCTTGGAATGAAGTAGTCTGCTTTTAATAAGGTTGTTTAATTTGCTGTTTGAAATTTAGTAATTGAACTTCATAGTCGTGGTTTTTATGACTCTCTTGCTCATGTAGTGCCAAATTCTGCCCTTAGTTAAACCCATGCAAACTTGCCAAGTCATTGTAATTGCATGGCTGTAACTGAGGGGGGAATATTTCATTTAAAATGTATTCTAGACATATATCCTTGCAAATTATTCACCATCTTCTCTCCTGAGCGACCGTACAAACTTTCTGTTTCCTAAAACTGAAAAGTGGTATCTTCCAAAGGTGGCTTGATTTGGTCTGGGCTGCTGCTTTTTCGCATTTATAGTATTCTAAGCCACTCATTCCACTGGGTTGGTTAGATACTTTTATCTCTTCTTCCCCTTCCCACTGCCACATACTCATAACAGTACCTACTTTCTACTGGCCTTTCAAGGGTGTGCCATTTGGTTCCTCTACTCTCATCTAGGGTGACCAGACAGAAAGTGTGAAAAATTAAGATGGGGGTGGGAGGTAATAGGTGCTTATATAAGACAAAGCTCCGAATATTGGGACTGTCCCTATAAAATCAGGACATCTGGCCACCCGACCCTCATCATTCTAGGGAAGGGCCAAGATGGTGCCTCTCCAGTTCCCCAATGCAAAGGGGATGGGGAGAGCTTCAATAATCTTGCACAATGTAGGGTAGGTTACCTAGGGGGTTTTCATTCCTTCCTTCCCTGGCTCAGTACCTGGAGACAGCTTATTCTTTTCTCCATTATCCGTAAACACTGGGGAAAGGAGCAGAAATGGATCTGGTGGAAATAACTCTTTTTTTAAATTCTCCCCTGATGGTGGGGGAGGTAGCAGAGAGAGATCTTGCTTGGATTGTGAGTGATAAACAGTAAGCCACAGCTGTGAAGGTGAAGCCTTGCATATGCAGGTGTTGTCGACAAAATACAGGTACCTTGACAGCCAAGTGATATGTGGAAACCATTTCTCTGAAAGACATCTTGACTTATCTGCCTTATTTTACTACGTAACACAGACTTCATTTCACTGTGTCTTATGTTGAATTGACATAAAAATAATTTAATATTTGATGAGA